>NW_012102587.1:8000560-8002622 GCF_000951045.1 Mandrillus leucophaeus
AGCTATTTTGAATTCTCTGTCTGAAAGGTCATGTATCTCTATCTCGCCAGAATTTGTCCTGGTGCCTTATTTAGTTTGTTTAGTGAGGTCATGTTTCCCTGGATGGTCTTGATGCTTACACATGTTCGTTGGTTTCTGGGCATTGAAGAGTTAGGAGTTATGTATTTATTGCAGTCTTCAAAATCTGGACTTGTTTGTATCTGTTCTTCTTAGGAAGGCTTTCCAGGTATTCAAAGGGTCTTGGGTGTTGTGATATAACTTTCTGGTCACTGCTGCTGTAACTGCATTAGGGGATACCCCAAGCCTGTGCTGTGCTATGGTTCTGTCAGGCTTCTAGAGGTACACTTGGTGATCTTGGATAAGATCTGGAAAAATTCTCTGGTTTACTAGGCAGAGACTCTTGTTCTTTTCCTTTGCTTCCTTCCAAACAAATGGAGTCTCTCTCTCTTTGTGCTGAGCTGCCTGGAGTTGTAGAAGGGATGACACCAGCGCCTCTGTCACCACCATCACTGACACTGTGCCATGTCAGACCTGAAGCCACCATAGCATTAGGTCTCATTCAAGGCCTTCTGTAACGATTACTTGCCTACCACCTGTATTTACTAAAGGCCGTAGGGTGTCTCCAGGTGTCAAATCTCCAGGTGTCAAAGCCAGCCAGGCTTGTGTCCTTCCCTTTAGGGTGGTGAGTTTCTTTAGGTGCTGGGCAGGTGCAGAGATGCTGTTTGGGAGCCAGGACCTAGAGTTGGAAACCTTAGAAATCTATCTGGTACTTTATTTTATGCTGTGCCTGAGCTGCACTGAAACCACCAATGTCCTTCCTGTCCTTCCTACTCCTTTCCCAAGGCAGAAGATTCTCTCCTCATATCCACCAGCACAACAGGGCCATGGAGGGTACTGCCAGGCTACCACTTATGTTCATTTAAGGCCCAAGGAATCTTCAGTCAGCTTATGGTGAATGCTTCCATGCTTGGGACTTAGCCTTTAGGGAAGTGGATTTCTCTGTGGCCCAGGGTAGGTCCAGAGATGCTGTCCAAGAGCCAAGACCTGGAATCAGATACCCTAGAGCCTGCTTGGTGCTCTACCCCACTGTGACCAAGCTGGTACTTAAGCACAAGACAAAGTCCACTTTGCTCTTCCCTCTGCTTTTCTCAGAAGATGGAGTGTCTCCTCGTAGCCACTACAGCTGAAAATGTGCTGGTTCACACCTGAAGCCAACATGTCTCAGTCTCACCCAAGGCCCATGTTGTGCACTACCTGGGTACCACTGTTGATTATTCAGGGCTCTTTAGTCAGCAGGTGATGAATACTGCCGGGACTGGGTCCTTCCCTTCAAGGCAGCAGGTTCCCTTATGTTCCAGGGTGTGTCATGCAGTAGCTAGAGCTTGGAATGGGATCCTTAGGACTCTGCCTGGTGCCCTATCTTACTGTGGCTGAGTTGGTATCCAAGTTGCAAGACAAAGTCCTCTTTACCTTTCCCTATCCTGTTCTCGAGTAGAAGGAAGGATTCTCTTTCAGAGCTATGAGCTGCTCTGCTTGGGGTTGGAGGAGGGATGGCATAAGCACTCCCTTAGCTGCTTTTGCTAGTGTCTCACTAGATTGCATGCTCCTCAATTCTACTGGCTCCAAGCACAGCACAGCACTAGGACTTGCCTAGGAATTGCAATCTTTGTGGCCTAGACAGCCTTTCAAGTTTATTTAGAGCCCCAGAGCACATAAGGGCACGGAGGCGAGGCTTATGGAAACTCAAGTTCCAATTGCTGGGATGGGCAATTCCCCTCTGGCTGGGGCTCGTTTAAATGCTCCCTCCATGGGCACCAGCTGAGTTCTGCCCAGTGTTGGCAGCAGTGAGTTTCCATAATTGCTGCACTCTCCTTCTCCCAAGTGCGCAGACTATCTCTTTGCACCACTCAGTCACTGCTGGGGCATGTGGGAAGGATGGCATCAGCAATTCAAGATTTTTTTTTTTTTTGTATATCTTTTCAGTGCCTCCTTCAGTGATATGAAATTAAAATCATGTACTGTAATTGCTCACCCGATTTTTGGTTCTCCTGAAGGTGCTTTT
>NW_012102587.1:8005837-8031744 GCF_000951045.1 Mandrillus leucophaeus
TAGTCATCCTGTTGTGCTATGAAATACTAGGTCTTATTAATTCTTTCTAACTATGATTCTGTACTCATTAATCATCTTCTCTTCCCCCCACTACCCTTCCTAACCTCTGGTAACCATCATTCTACTCTGTATCTCTGTAAGTTTAATTGTTTTAATTTTTAGCTCCCACAAATAAGTGAGGCCATGAAAAGTTTGGGTGTGGCTTATTCTACTTAACATAATGACCTATATTTCTATCCATGTTGTTGCCAATGACAGGATGTCATTTTTTTAATGGCTGAATAATACTCCATTGTATATATGGATCACATTTTCTGTGTCCATTGATCTGTTGACTGACACTTGGGTGGCTTCTAAATCTTGGCTATTGTGAACATTGCTGTAATAAACATGGGAGTGCAGATATCTCTTTGATATACTGATTTCCTTTTTTGGGCATATATACCTAGCACTGAAATTGTTTCAGATGATTTCTTGCTCATTAACATTCTTTTCTTTCAGGTTGAAGAACTCCCTTTAACATTTCTTGTAGGACAGGTCTGGTACTGACAAAATCCCTCAGCTTTTGTTTTTCTGGGACAGTCTTTATTTCTCCTTCTTGTTTGAAGGATATTTTTACTAGATATACTATTCTAGGGTAAAAGTGTTTTTCTTCAAATACGTCATTCTAATCTTTTCTGGACTGTGAGGTTTCCATTGAAAAGTCTGCTGCCAGACATGTTGGAGCTTCATTGCATGTTATTTTTTCTTTTTTCTTTTTTTTTGCTGCTTTTAGGATCCTTTCTTTATCTTTGACCTTTGGGAGTTTGATTGTTAAATATCTTCAGGTAGTCTTCTTGGGGTTAAATCTATATGGTGTTCCATAACCTTCTTGTACTTAAATATTAATATATTTCTCTAGGTTTGGGATGTTCTCTGTTATTATCTCTTTGAGTAAACCTTTTACCCCTATCTCTCTCTCTTTACCTCCTCTTTAAGGCCAATAACTATTAGAATTGTCCTTTTGAGGCTATTTTATAGATCTTGTGGGTGCCCTTCATTCTTTTTTATTGTCTCCTCTGACTGTATATTTTCAAACAGGCTGTTTTCAACCTCACTAATTTTTTCTTCTACTTGATCAATTCTGCTGTTAGGAGATGGAGGCATTCTTCAGCACGTCACTTGCATTTTTCAACTCTAAAATTTCTGCTTGATTCATTTAAATTATTTCAATCTCTTTGTTAAATTTGTCTCTGATAGGATTCTGAATTCCTACTCTCTATTATGTTCAATTTCATTGAGTTTCTTCAAAACAGCTATTTTGAATTCTCTGTCTGAAAGGTCATGTATCTCTATCTCGCCAGAATTTGTCCTGGTGCCTTATTTAGTTTGTTTAGTGAGGTCATGTTTCCCTGGATGGTCTTGATGCTTACACATGTTCGTTGGTTTCTGGGCATTGAAGAGTTAGGAGTTATGTATTTATTGCAGTCTTCAAAATCTGGACTTGTTTGTATCTGTTCTTCTTAGGAAGGCTTTCCAGGTATTCAAAGGGTCTTGGGTGTTGTGATATAACTTTCTGGTCACTGCTGCTGTAACTGCATTAGGGGATACCCCAAGCCTGTGCTGTGCTATGGTTCTGTCAGGCTTCTAGAGGTACACTTGGTGATCTTGGATAAGATCTGGAAAAATTCTCTGGTTTACTAGGCAGAGACTCTTGTTCTTTTCCTTTGCTTCCTTCCAAACAAATGGAGTCTCTCTCTCTTTGTGCTGAGCTGCCTGGAGTTGTAGAAGGGATGACACCAGCGCCTCTGTCACCACCATCACTGACACTGTGCCATGTCAGACCTGAAGCCACCATAGCATTAGGTCTCATTCAAGGCCTTCTGTAACGATTACTTGCCTACCACCTGTATTTACTAAAGGCCGTAGGGTGTCTCCAGGTGTCAAATCTCCAGGTGTCAAAGCCAGCCAGGCTTGTGTCCTTCCCTTTAGGGTGGTGAGTTTCTTTAGGTGCTGGGCAGGTGCAGAGATGCTGTTTGGGAGCCAGGACCTAGAGTTGGAAACCTTAGAAATCTATCTGGTACTTTATTTTATGCTGTGCCTGAGCTGCACTGAAACCACCAATGTCCTTCCTGTCCTTCCTACTCCTTTCCCAAGGCAGAAGATTCTCTCCTCATATCCACCAGCACAACAGGGCCATGGAGGGTACTGCCAGGCTACCACTTATGTTCATTTAAGGCCCAAGGAATCTTCAGTCAGCTTATGGTGAATGCTTCCATGCTTGGGACTTAGCCTTTAGGGAAGTGGATTTCTCTGTGGCCCAGGGTAGGTCCAGAGATGCTGTCCAAGAGCCAAGACCTGGAATCAGATACCCTAGAGCCTGCTTGGTGCTCTACCCCACTGTGACCAAGCTGGTACTTAAGCACAAGACAAAGTCCACTTTGCTCTTCCCTCTGCTTTTCTCAGAAGATGGAGTGTCTCCTCGTAGCCACTACAGCTGAAAATGTGCTGGTTCACACCTGAAGCCAACATGTCTCAGTCTCACCCAAGGCCCATGTTGTGCACTACCTGGGTACCACTGTTGATTATTCAGGGCTCTTTAGTCAGCAGGTGATGAATACTGCCGGGACTGGGTCCTTCCCTTCAAGGCAGCAGGTTCCCTTATGTTCCAGGGTGTGTCATGCAGTAGCTAGAGCTTGGAATGGGATCCTTAGGACTCTGCCTGGTGCCCTATCTTACTGTGGCTGAGTTGGTATCCAAGTTGCAAGACAAAGTCCTCTTTACCTTTCCCTATCCTGTTCTCGAGTAGAAGGAAGGATTCTCTTTCAGAGCTATGAGCTGCTCTGCTTGGGGTTGGAGGAGGGATGGCATAAGCACTCCCTTAGCTGCTTTTGCTAGTGTCTCACTAGATTGCATGCTCCTCAATTCTACTGGCTCCAAGCACAGCACAGCACTAGGACTTGCCTAGGAATTGCAATCTTTGTGGCCTAGACAGCCTTTCAAGTTTATTTAGAGCCCCAGAGCACATAAGGGCACGGAGGCGAGGCTTATGGAAACTCAAGTTCCAATTGCTGGGATGGGCAATTCCCCTCTGGCTGGGGCTCGTTTAAATGCTCCCTCCATGGGCACCAGCTGAGTTCTGCCCAGTGTTGGCAGCAGTGAGTTTCCATAATTGCTGCACTCTCCTTCTCCCAAGTGCGCAGACTATCTCTTTGCACCACTCAGTCACTGCTGGGGCATGTGGGAAGGATGGCATCAGCAATTCAAGATTTTTTTTTTTTTTGTATATCTTTTCAGTGCCTCCTTCAGTGATATGAAATTAAAATCATGTACTGTAATTGCTCACCCGATTTTTGGTTCTCCTGAAGGTGCTTTTCGTGTAGACTGTGGTTAAATTTGGTGTTCCTGTGGGAAGAATGATCAATGGAGGCTTCTATTTGCCCACATTGCTCTGCCTCTGCCTCAACATGACAAGAGGAACTATTTTAAGGGCTAGGTTAGACTCCAAGAGTTTTATGCAGTGACGTTATTTTCGCAGGGGAGAGTAATTTGGATCTCCTCATTAGCTATTCATTGCTGAATGACAGAATGAAGGCCATCTCACCATCTATGGTATCAGTTCTGAGCATTTACACTTTTTTGGTCTTTATTTTTCTCCCAAATTCTCTTTTAATCTCTATTCTTCACTCCTTTTTCTACTTAACTCAAAGGTTACATTTTCTATGAAATCTTCTATTAGTGATCTAGTTAATTCTGTGCTCAGTGCTCTCTGATTAGGCATGTTCTGGGGTGTACCATTAAGAATTTGCACTTGTTGAAGTGTTTTTTTTGGACTGTTTCCTTCTCGGGTGTGTATGTGAGTATTTTCACAAAAGATTTCTCTCCAAACTAAAATCAGGAACGTTGGCTTCTATTTCTTTCATTTATGCTCCTGGAATAGAGCTCTAGTTGTGGCAATGGGTCTGTAAAGACTATCTGTTAACTCGCTGGTCCTTGGAATATGTAAGAAACCCACACAGCACTGGGCATGAAGTGATGACTTAGACACATGCTGAGGTACTGTTTCTGAATGGGAATGAGAGGTTGTCAGACGGTGCAGCTTTGGAATCACTGAGGTCCTGTGCACTGGAATACCAGCTTTGTGATGAATTCTAAATAGAAAGTGCTCCTATGTGTCATTAACAAGCCTTTAGAGAGGCTGACTAC
Organism: Mandrillus leucophaeus; assembly: GCF_000951045.1. NCBI lineage: Eukaryota > Metazoa > Chordata > Mammalia > Primates > Cercopithecidae > Mandrillus > Mandrillus leucophaeus. The sequence continues at coordinate 8,010,023 of NW_012102587.1, forward strand.
TCAGACAAAACGCAACTTCTAGGGAGAAATAGGACATGTAGTTTGAATAGACAAAGAGCTGCAATACTGTGCAACCATTCTTCAGATAAACAAATAAGTAAGCAGGACTTACTTCCCAATGCTTGCAGATGTATGAGATGTGAGTTGGTAATTTTGGACTGTTCCGTAGAAATTCTCAGAATGCCTCATGATTCTTCACAAAGTATCTAAATCAAGAAGTCAGCTCTTACACAGAGGGTGTGGAGTGGTCAATATGTGACCCACAGAAGCTTCCCCAGGACCTGAAATGATATAGCCCAGATCAGAATTTTTCCTTTAACCCTACTGGTTTTATTAAATATATCTGGCAACTATTTACTGAGTGACTGCTATGTCCCAGTATCATTACTAGTTTCTTAGTAAGATTGGAATGGAGCTGGATATCAGAATTAATTACTCTCTATGGTCAATTAGATATCCATATACATAGTAAATTGTATTTGTTTTCATTATAGAGTGTTGGACCAGGCACTTAACAGATTCTTTTGCTGCCTTTTAAATATCATTTATCAGTGGAGATTCAAGTGACTTCATTCAGGTGCCTTAATTAGATGGTCTTTACCTGATTTTTGTAGTCATGGTTTTGGTGTAGGTGCAGATAAAAAAGCTTCCTGCAGTAGTCTATTGTAACAAGACTTATGTCTGCCTGGGCCTGCTATACATTATACTAGCACATAAACAAACCACTATCTTGACATATACTTTCATGGTTTTCTATGGAGAAATTCCTGTTGACAATCTCTACTGTTGAAGAGTTATGTCTAGTGTCTATGGAAGGCTGGAAAACAATTCTTTCAGCTCCAATCATTTATCTTCAAATAACATCATCCAGTTTTTCACTTTTCAGAAAAGCACCCTTTTTCCAGTTGGTTTTAAGAAAGTAAGATCCACTTTTGCCACGAATTTAGCCACCGGAGTGCATTAATCCAATTATGAATGGTTCCAGAAGGCTGAGTCTGAGCAAAGCAGTCTTCATTCCTTTCATTCCTATCTCAGCTGTTATATCGCCCAGGTTGGAGGTAGACATTTCATATCTTCCTGGTGCCCCTAGGTTGTGACACATGCTTGGTTACTGTCTATGGAAAGATCACTCTTTCCAGTCACCAATGTAAACTGAGTGGCTACTTTGTGCCAGACACTGTATTTGATATTCACTTTCTATGGTAAGATCACTCTTTCCAGGCACCAATGTAAGCTGAGTGACTACTTTGTGCCATACACTGCATTTGATATTCACTTTCTATGGAAAGATCACTGTTTCCAGGCACCAATGTAAACTGAGTGGCTACTTTGTGCCAGACACTGTATTTAGTATTGACAGCAAACCCATCAGATAGGTATTCTTACATCTAATTTACAAATGTGGAAACTGAGGCTAAGAAATTTGAAGCAACTTCTTCAGCTTAGTCTGATTTGGAAGCATGTGCTTCTAGTACACCCAAGAACTCTATACTTCATGCTTTTTTCCTTAAACACAACAAAAATGAACTATACAACTGTTCAATTATTTTTGACTATAATTCCTGCTTTCCAAGCCCATGATGCTAAGGTGTTAGTGTTAAGGTTTCCTCCTAAGGTGTTAATGACTAAACTTTACCTTTCTCAGGTATGTTTGCATTTTAGGAGTTCACATTCACCTAATCAATACATATTTGCTAAGTTAATATTTAAATATTTATGGAGAGGCAGCATAGTATAGCTGTTAGGTGTAGGCTCTGTGGGGACAAGTTGTCTGAGTTTAAGTACAGGTTCCGCTTCTTACTAGCTGTGTGTAACTTGAATAGGTTAACTATTAAAAAATTTTATTTCTTTTTTTAAAAATATTTATCTTATTGGGATAAGAACACTTTACATTAAATCTACCTTCTTAACAAAAATTTAAGTGTATAATAGATGATTGTTGATGATAGGCACAATGTTGTATAGACGATCTCTAGAGTTTATTCATCTTGCTTGACTAAAACTTTGCACTCTTTGGTTAGTAAATTCCCATTTCTTCTTCCCCAAGAATTGTTTAATGTCTATGCCTCATTTATCAATGCCATTGTAGTAAGATATAAGAAGTGCTCAGACATGTTCTTTGGGAGAGAAGGAGAGACAAGGCAGGCACATACTCGGCGCCAGGCACAGGGAATACCCAGAGTCATGTGAGCCCAACTCCAACCTCTAATGATATAACTTTGGCTACTTCAGAAATGATTTGCTTGGCAATAACAAAAATATGAAATAGCTGTCATGTACCAAGCATTTAGATGCCAGGCTCAAAACTAAGAGGTTTATGTGGATTATCTCCTGTAATCCTTAACAACTCTATAAGGTGCCATTATCCTCATTTTACAAGGGAAGGCCAGAGGGGCAGAGCTGGGATTTGACTCTCAGCAGTCTGACTGCAGAGCCTATCTGGACTGAACCTTGACTTCTTGCTGGAGTGTTTACATGTAATGCCAGCCCAGCATTCTCACACAGCTATCTGTTAGGGTCCCTCAGTTCCCCGCTGCCCACTAAACTCTAGCCTTGTTTCCCATATTAGTTCACAGTGATGTATTGCCAATTAGAAATAGACCTTTTTTTCTTTTGCAATCAGTGGGTTCTGTAATTCAAGATCTTTGTTCGGATGGGCAATGCAACAACCAGCTGAGGTTTGCAGAAGGGACACAAAGGGAGGAAGTACAAGGAATTTGGCCAAATGTGAATATTTATATATTTCCAGATAATTAACTATGGCAGCTTGTAAGTGAAATATTTACCTGTGCTCATGAACACTATCCAGTGTAATGTTATCTTTTGATTAAACAACATGTGTCCTGGAATGATGCATATGTATGAGGGATGAAGGGAAAGGTGCCAAGATGTTCATAATTCTGAATGTCTTAGATTTGGTAGGTGTCAGCCAGATTCGTATGTATTTTAGGACTTTCAAGGGAGAAAGTGAGGCTAGGGTTCTGTTGGTTGTTCTTTTTCTAATCCACCTACAACCGATATTGTCAGTGTTAATAATGTCAGTAAAACTACATGGAAAGAGAGCTGGATTAAATTAGGTAGTAGCAGGAAAGAAAATGAACATTGTCATAAATTAGGGTTTGTTTTAACTTCTCAATGAAACTCATTTTCTAGGTCAGTGTGTCTTAAACTTCAGGTGTATCAGTATCATCTGCTAGCCTTGCTAAACACAGATTGCTGGGCTCCAGTCGGATCCTCTGATAAGTAAATCCAGAGTGGAGTCCAAGAATCTTTATTTCTAACAAGCTCCTGGTGCTGCTGGTGTTGCTGGTCTGGGGGCTACACTCTGAGGACCACTGGCATAGGTTAAGGTTTGGATGGTACAAAGCAGCACATGAACATATGTGATATTCAAGATGTGTTTATTTTAATATACTTTTGGGAGATTCACACACACTTTCGTTTATCAAGGGTACAAGTGGTTTGAAGGAAGAGTGTCTGGCAAACATGAAAATATGACAACCAGATTGTCTGTACCATGAGTCACTGTGTAGTGCCCTGTGATCAACAAATATTATTTCTGGAATAAGTAGAGTCATATCCAATTTTAGATGGCTGTTAAAATTATATGTCAGATCCAGAATGGTTCGAGAGAGAATTCCCCCGAGACTTATGAACTCCTTCTCTTAGTTCAATCTTAGGGTACTGAATCAGAGTCATCCTCCTGGTCTCACGCATCCCATCACAACTTTAATTTCCTTTTCTGGCCCAGAGTGCCATGAAGAATGTGTTAACTTTAATCAGCAGGTGAGTTGCCCAGGCCATTGGGTTATGAAATAAGAACTTTGAACAGCTGTGGAGCCATATAAGGATACTGAAGAGGTTAAAAATATGCCACTCTGGCAAATTGATTATTTTGAGTTAAAGGCATTTGAAAAACAACAGGTGCAAGATCACTCTGACTTTCCTTCTGTTTCTTAAAAGCAGGAGATGAAACTCCCAGGTGAAAGATGCCCTCCCTATGTTAGAATGAAAACATCATTCTTATCATTAGGGGTGAGGAGTTGAGGCCGAGGGAAATCTAAGCAAACCGTTTTTGGCTAATTTTATCCTCCTAGCCACTGCTCCACCCAGCTCACTAACCTAGCCCAAGCCCAAGCCCTTTGCATTGTCACAGTTTTATAATTTGCTACTGTGCTCATTTTGGTGTATGTTTGTCTCTTACTGCAACTTCGTGCCTTCACACAAAGGTTCCTGTGCAATATAAAGTTCGTACTGAATAAATTTGCATGCTTTTTCCCTGTTGATCTGTCTTATGTCAATTTTATTTTCAGGCCCAGCTGAAAAACCCTGAAAGGTTAGAGGTAAAATGTTGCACCTTCAACCATATCACTGAGGTGTATAATTAGTAAATTTGCCTAAGCCAGTGGTTCTCAACTGGGGGCCATTTTGCTCTCACCTCAGGAGACATTAGTAATGTCTGGAGACATTTTTGGTTGTTACAACTGGAACTATCCAACTACAAATGTTGGTTGTGCTGAGATTGAGAAAACTTTGGCCTGGGGTATTTGGAACGAGAGCTGAGATGCCCTAATTCAATGGGTGTCTTAGAAAGGATAAGTCCTAGTAGCCTGTGATGTCTTAGTTTCCAACTAAAATATCCAAGAAACCCATATCGTAACTCGGGAGTACCTGGTGCTGTCAAGCGAGATGGAAAACGTGGGCAGGTAGGAAGGTTTGTTTGGTGCCTTTTGCGAGGCAAGGCTTCTGCTGTCATTCTTCAGTGTGAAATCCAGCCCTAGCAAGCAATGTACCATTGCTTCAAAGTCTGAGAAACAAACAGATCCTTTCCTGTTATCGTCATGTGGAGCTGCAGAAGTCATTAAGCAGCATTTTGAAGGAAGAATAGTGATTTCTTTCCCGTCAGACACCATGTTCAGTTAATTTATTCTGACTGGATGTGGAGCAACCTAGCGCTGGACAATGTGTGGAAATACATGCCTATTCCTCATTATCTCTAATGGGCGTTTCAAAGACGCTCACAGATTTAGTGTCCTATTTGGTCTGACTTGTATAACACCTGTCAGTAGGCTGCTTTCCTGCTATGTCATTAATATTTAAATAATGCGATTTAAAGGTCAAACTGTGCCTTCAGCAATATTAAAATATAGCATTCCCTTTCTTTAGATGGCGATGCAAAGGACTAGGAGTGGAGATTTGCAAAAGACAGCAAAAAAGTAATAGTCCTACTGAGGAGAGAAAGAAGTCACATATATTCTCATTGCATTAATATAATTAATAAAAAGAGTCTACTTCTGTTTTTTTCTCGATATAAATCTATGTAATTGGGTTGAATTACTGCAAAGCCAAACTGCAGGGGTTGAGGTCTGCTGAGACTAGCCCTGAGTGAGCAGGAGCGGTAGGGGGCTCGTGTTCAGTGTTCTCTCTAGGCTCCTATTTGTCCCTCTCTCACTGCCTTTCTCCTGCTCCCTTCTCTCCACTGCTTCCCTTCCTGGTCCTCTGTCCCTTTTACCTCCGTAGTCTCTTCAGATCTCCTCACCTGGAAAATGCCTTGATTCAATCTCTCATGAATAGGGTTGTGTCCTTGTAAAAGAGATATGAGATAGACCTCCTGCCCTGATATGGTTTGGATGTCTGTCCTCGCAAATCTCATCTTGAATTGTAGCACCCATAATTCCCACATGTTGTGGGAAGGACAGGGTGGGAGATAACTGAGTTATGGGGGCTGTTGCCCCCATACTGTTCTCATGATTGTGAATAAGTCTTATGAGAGTTGGTGGTTTTATAAGGGGTTTCCCCTTTTGCTTGGCTCTCATTCTCTGTTGCCTGCTGCCATGTAAGATGTGCCTTTGCTTCTTCTTTGCCTCCCACCATGATTGTGAGGTGTCCCAAGCCATGTGGAATTATGAGTCCATTAAACCTCTTTTCTTTATAAATTATCCAGTCTCAGGTATGTCTTTATCAGCAGTGTGAAAATGAACTAATACATGCGCCTTCCATCATGTGAGAAAACAGCAAGAAGGTGCATTTTGTGAACGAAGAAATGGGCCCTCACTACACACCAAAGCTGCCAGTACCTTGATCTTGGGCTTCTCAGATTCTGGAACTGCAAGCAATACATTTTTGTTGTTTATAAGCTACCTGGTCTGTGGTATGATACTATAACAGCTGAATGGACTAAGACAAGTTCATTAACAAATTTACAAATGATGTTAATATGAAAATGATAGTAAATATTTACCAGTTTTTGGGCACTCAGCACCATCCCTTCCTTCTATCAGGTCTTGGTGTGATAGTGAATCCAGGTGCCTGGTTCCCCCTGTGGATGACAGAAAATTTGCATCCCTGCCCTCCGGTTGGGCAGATTTAGAAGGCAGGATACACTCACCTCATTGGGCTCTCTGTGAGCACAATCTTCCTGTTTTTTGAGCTCTGCAGCTTTCTTAGTTCTCTCTGTAACCTCGCCTGGTTTTATAGTAGTTCATTGATTCTATGAACTTCCTAATGCTGTCCTTCCTACTACCTTCTTCTGCCTAATAAAACAGAATCCAATGAGGTTTTTCCTTTTATTGAAGAGTTTTGTCTGAAGACCAAAGCTGAGACATAATATTTGAAAAACATTCCACAAAACCACACTAGACTTGCAACCTTTAGCCCTTCTGCTACTGCTTGCCTTTATGAGAGAGGCTGTCTTGGTTTCCTGTTGTGGTTCCAACAGTTTGTAACACACTTGGTGGCTGAAAACAACACAAATTTATTACCTTACAGTTCTAGAAGGCAGAAGTTAAAAATAGGTATCATTTGGCCAAAATCAAGGGCTGCATTTCTTCTGGGGACCCTAGAAGAATCTTTGCCTTTTCCAGCTTTTAGAGGCTGCCTGCATTCCTTGGCTTGTGTCCTGATTCTGCTTTCAAAGCCAGAAACTGCATTGCTCCATCCTCTGCTTTTGTCTTCACATCTGTTTCTCCAACATTGACTTTCCTGCCTTCCACTTTCACTTTTAAGAACCCTTGAGGCCAGGTGCAGTGGTTCATACCTGAAATCCCAGTACTTGAGAAGGCTGAGGTGGGCAGATCTCCTGAAGTCAGGAGTTCGTGACTATCCTGACGAACACGGTGAAATCACGTCTCTACTAAAAATACAAAAATTAACTGGGTGCGATGGCGGGCGCCTGTAGTCCCTGTTACTAGGGAGGATGAGGCAGGAGAATCGCTTGAACCCAGGAGGCAGAGGTTGCAGTGTGCTGAGATTGTGCTACTGAACTCCAGCCTGGGCGACAGAGGGAGATCCTGTCACAAACAAACCCTTGTGATTACACTGCATCCACCCAGATAAGGCAGGATCACCGGATCACCTCCCCATGGCAGGATCACATCCCCATTGCAAGACGCTTTACCTAATCCCATTTGCAGAATCTCTTTTGCCATATAAGGAATATATTCACAGATTCTAGGATTTAGGAAGTGAATATCTTTGGGGTCCATTATTTTGCCTGCAACAAAGGTAGAATATTTTTTCCCCATATAATTTTTCTTTGCTTTTCTCCTTTTCCTATACATGTTGTGTTGTAAAATAAAACACAGATCCAGAAAATCAAAACTGGTAGCCTAGTGAATTATTATAAAGCAAACATCCTTTTAATCACCATCGACGGAAATAAACAAAACTTTGCTGACCATCCTGGAAGCCCTTTATATATCCCATCCCAAATGCAGGCCCCTTCCTTCTTCCAAGTATAGTCTAACTTTATGGTACTCACATCTTTGCATTTTTATGGCTTTATCATCCAGTGTGTATCCAGACAATATAGTTTCTTTAGTTTTACCCCTATAAAAAACTTGACATGTCTTTTAAATATCTTTTCATTTATAAGTCTCTTTTCATCCCTTTTTCTTTACCCATGGAAAGGCTCTTTTTTGACCCGTAGAACATCCCACAGTTTGAATTTTGCTGATGGCAAATCCAAGGCACAGTTCAACGTGTCCCTCTGTTTTCTGTATTTCCTGCAAGTTGGTAGATAGATCCAGAGGCTCGATCAGATTCAGCTTGAATCCCCTTGGCAAGACTGTAGCTGGTCATCTGTTCTTTCACCAAGAGCCACATAGTGTCTGGTTTTTGTTCTTTTTTGATGCCAGTACTGGTGTTTCTCAATGCCCAGATTTGTTGATTTATTAGGGGCTGCAGGATACTGATGTTCTAATGACATCTATTTTCTTTATAGTAGCACAAAGGAGGAAAGGATTTGTGGGTCATGAGCATTTTTATGGATATATGGTCCTTCCCAGCATCCCTACCTTTGCCTGACAAGTCATGTGAGGAGAGCTTCAAGAAACCCCTCTGGATGTGTCCAGGGTGAAGTAAGTCATAAGCCCTCCCCTTGATGCTGCTAGAATGGGGACATGGAAGAGTCTTCAGGAGAACCTGAGGGGTCTCAGAATTTGGGGTGAAAATGACAAAGATAGAGGGTGCTTGGAGCTACCGTTGGCAGCAAAGGAAGGAGAGAGGACTCCAGTGGGCAGCCAGCCATCTGGTCCCTGTGGAGAATAGCTGGGCTAGAGCCATCCTGAGAGGCCCCTGCCTACAAGGGCTGCCTGCTCAGGCCAGGAGACACCAACAAAACCAAGCGTTGCGGGCAGTCTTGTTGAAATAGGAGCTGAGGGGCAGCCCCACGAGGTCAGGCAAGCAGGCATTGCATGTGGCTGTGTGGAAGTGCCTGTGGTGGTCATCAGGGACCTTCAGAAGTCCTTTCCCAGAAGATATCTGCATTTATGTATCAGCCACAACAGACTTGTGAGAATTCTATGAGTTGACACGTGTGGAATAGCTTTTTAGTCTGCAGAGGGGTGCACAAATGGGAAATATTTTAAAAAATTTAATTTTGAATAGGCAATACATTCATATTTAAAATATTCAAATAAGTAGAAAAAGTTCCCTTTACTCCTGTCTTTCAAGCACCCATTTCTCATCTCAATCTCCTACAGGTATTCACGGTTGTTATTTGTTATTTTCTTTATGCATATACAAGCAAATACCATCATATATTCTTACTTTTACCCCTCTTTTTACTCAAAGGTAGCATACTATATGCTTATTGTTCTGCAACTTGCCTTTTCTTCCCCTTCTAGCTAAAAATATGTCTTGAATATGCTTGCATAACTCTATCATTTTTTCATGATAGGATCATGAGGATCATTCATTTTTTTTTAACAGCTGGCTTAGTACATCCTCTATTGATACACATCTAGGTTGTTCCCAGAATTTTCCTATTCAAATAAAACATGTGTGTTCTTTGTGCTGCAAAGAAATGTGTGTGTGTGTGCGCATGCGTGTGCGCGCATGCCTGCCAGAGACCGTTCTTCAGTTTTAGAAATTTAAGGAAAGGCAGAAGACTTGGTTTAGAGTTGAATTTGTGTCTTTAGGGCACGATGACCCTGCCCCCAGGGAGAAGAGACCAATGTCACTTCCTTTTCATATTTTAGCGCACTTTTCTCACCCAGTGAATGGAAGAGTAATACCCACCCACAAAGCTGCTGTGAGACTGAAATGAGATTGGAACCAAGTTCCTGGTATGTAGTTTCTCTACAAATGTTAGACACACAGCTATTCTGCTAGCAAGGATTTTTGATGGCCCCTCACTCAATTCAATCCACTATTACAAAGAGAAATATGACAGGTGCCAGAGGAGCAGTAGCTGAACAAAACCGTGTGTATGGCCATTGTTCACAGTTTTGTGGTCTCAGAGGTCCAATGAGTCCACTTTTCAGTTCTGTGTAAATGTGTTTGATGCTGGGACAGCTCACCCTACCACCTGAGAGGTGAGCACAGCCTCGTCAGGCACTGGCAGTTAGGTGACCTTTGGGAACGCAGGGACTGTGAAACAGCAGAGTGTGTTCCATGTTCCAAGCAATGTTAAGCAGTTCCTGTGGAGAAGGAGTGATGCTTGTACAGAGATACAAGAGGTAGTGGCTGAGAAGTGAGGTTGGAGAGCCAGGCAGAGACCAGACCATGATAGGTCTTGACTGCACAGCTCGAGATTTTAAAGGATTCCAGAAGCTATGAGTGTGACTTGAAATGTGTGCCCATTTGCTTGGAAGGGGCACTCTGCAACAGTGTGGAGATAGATGGAAAGGGACGAAAGTGAGCAAAGGACAAGGCTAGGAGCATCCTCTGAGGCAGGGACAGTGGGAATGGAAACTGTGGCATGAGAGAGTGCAGTGTGGTGTGTGGAAATTGGTGATGGGGAGGAAGAAGGCAGAGTGCAGAGTCTGGGATGACTTCCTGGTTTCTGGTTTCTTGGCCACATGGATGGCGATGCATGTCTTGGTTGATTGCACAGGACAAGAAGCTGGTGCTGCATCAAGTCTGAGAGGTTCAGTTTGGCGGTGAGTTTGAGTTGCCCGAGGGATACTCAAATTGAGTTGTGCAGGAAGCAGTTTGACAGGTGGCTCTGGCTTGGAGGAGAGATCAGGGTTGGCAATAGCATAGAACAGTCTCCTCTCTTGTCAGTGTTATTTATTTTTCTAAGAATGTTCTTTTCTTTCTGCAATACCTCCCACCTTTTGAAAACTTCTTTTCCCCCTAGAGTGGAGACCATGCCGCCTGAGCCCCAATACTCCCAGGACAGAATTGAGGACTATCACCACCTGCTTGTTGAAACAGAGACTAGTTCCTAACATCTGAAAGTAAGAAGCTAGTGTTTCTGGCCTCTGATGCATGCTGAGTCCACTGGCTACAAGCAAATGTAATGAAAAGATAGATTAAATGCTTCCTCTTTTAATTATAGGAATAATTATCGCTTATGCAGCTGTTTGTCTTATCAGCATATCAGTAGGTCTTCCGACTGGAATTCTTAAACTGCGTCCTTTGAAAGCATTACTGGCAGATTTCCACCTCCCTCCCTCTCACTTACGTCCACCCACTGTTTCATCATTTAATGAACTTAATTAATTATTATCCTTTTTCTTCCATATGGAGATCTACAAACCTATAGGCACACGGTCTGGTAAGAAACCCACTCACAGAGAAGAAAGTGAAAGCCTTTTGCATGTATCTTCTCAAACATTGTAGAACAAGCATCGCGGCATAAATTGCCCCAAATTCATCAGTTCTGGCATATCATCAAAGAAGAGAAAGACTTTTAATGGGATGAGTGAATCTTTGTCAATTCAATAGCTCCTTCGAAAAAACCCTCACGTTTTCTGCTGCCATAGAAACCATCCCTTTCAAGTGGATTATAAACAAAAACAGGGCCCTCTGGCTTCGTGTTTAGATTATATGTGCATTCTCTTTTCAATATGAAAAAGTATGCCTTATTTCTCTTTGAGGTGTCCGGCCCATTGATCTTTCTCTGATTGTGTGGAATCGCAGTCATTGGGAAAACTGAAGTTAGTCTTTCTGGGTTAAGGGATAAGAAGTGCATGGACCTTAAAGGTGCCAATATTCATTTTAATGTGGGATTCGTGTTCCTAAAAGCAGATGATTCACGGAAAAGAATAATAAAAAACCTTCCCCTCCCTCCCTCCCTAAGCATGGCTAAAGCAATGTCATAGATCTGCGTGGAATTTCTCACAAAACTCCTGCGACATGAAGGCTGTTGCTGTTTTGAGACATTTTGCCTGTTGATCACAATTTGTTTTGTGAGGAGAATCAAGTATTTCATTAGTGTAGCTGAGGGTTGCCTTCAGGTAGATGTTTGCCCTTTGTATATCTTTCTGGGCTTTGACCGGCAGTTCCTGAATGAAGGAGGGGAGCAGTGGGGAGGGGACTGTGCTTGTCAAGCACGGACAGCGACAGCAAGGCATTCTGGGAGTGTCAGGACTTGAAAGCTTTCTTCACTAACCTTGAGGTAAAGCATAACTGATTTTTGCAAATTTAAAATGCACCTCAGGAAAACAGTGCCTTCAAAAAGCTGCCTATTTACCCTTGGGTTTAGCTAAATGTTCTGCTTTTGCATTCCTGTGGTAGACTGCATCTAGTTGCTCAAAGAATATTGAAATTATCTGTTTATATTTTTGCTGTACCCACCAATTGTCCACTCTTTAAAAGCAGGGATTATGCCTTATTTATTTTTGTACAACAGTGTCCAGTCTAGTATTCTGCACATAGCAGATCCTCAAACTGAGCTTAAATGAGTTAAAAAGTCACACCTCATAATAGAGTGAGCTTCCCAAGGGCTGGCACTCCAACTCATTTTCTTTGGAATAATTATAAAGATAACAACTAATATTTATTGGGTGCTTATGTGTATTATTCATTATAATCATCTGGTCAATTCTATAAGGTACATTATATTTTTTATCCCCATTTTTCAGATAATGAAATTGAATCATAAAGGTAATTTACTTGAGTTAGTGCTGTTTGTAAGTGGTAGATCTGGGACTTCAATTCAGACCCTCTAATTGCAGAGCATGTAGTTAGTGCCATGATGTTACACTGCCTTTCAGGCCCAGGTTTAGTTTTTATTTAGGGAAAATATTATTGAACATTTGTTGAATAACAATAAGTCCTATAGAAAGCCTGCTAGTTTGAAGTCATTAGATGTGTTTGGTTTGCTTTTTAGAAGTAGCCAACACTTAATTTCTCAGGGACCTGCTGGATGATATTTAAGAGATTGTTGTATTAATCATGAGAAGAGTTTACAAATGTAATACTTTGATTCTCATCTTTCTAATAACATAGAAAACTTCACTTCACTATTGCTTTCCATTAGTCACGGCCATATGACTTGCCTTAGCCAATCAAATACGCATGGAAGTGATATGTGTTCACTCCCAGGCAGAAGTTTCAAGGGCCAGTATGCCCTTCACCATATTCTCCTCCCCCAGTGGTGGTAAATGTAGACAGAAAGGCCAAGATGGTGCCTTTCTCAGCCTGGGTCCCTGAGTGACCTCAATAACAGAGCTCCTCAGTCATCCATGCTAGTCATGTGTAGTGTGATGGAGAAATAAACCTTTTTTTTGTTATTGTTGTAAATCATTAACACTGGAAGTTGCTTGTCAATGTAGCATAATCTCACCCACCCTGACTGGTACAAATATCAAATGCTTGCCCTCCTCTCTGAATTCAACCACCTGGATATCACGCACAGTGGCAAGGGGTCAAGGTATAAAAGGTTTCAAAAGATTCCTAATGACTCAGGAAATTTTAAACTGTTTCACCTACCATATTCTTTTTTTTTTTTTGAGATGGAGTCTTGCTCTGTCACCGGGGTGGAGTGCGGTGGCACGATCTCAGCTCACTGCAACCTCAGACTCCGTGGTTCAAGCGCTTTTCTTGCCTCAGCCTCCCGAGTAGCTGGGATTACAGGCACGCACCACCATGTCCAGCTAATTTTTGTATTTTTAGTAGAGATGGGGTTTCACCATGTTGGCCAGGATGGTCTTGATCTCCTGACCTTGTGATCTGCCTGCCTTGTGCTGGGCATTACAGACTGGGATTACAAAGTGCTGGGATTACAGGCATAAACCACCACGCCCGGCTTCACCTACTATATTCTTTCAGACTTCAACCACAGTGAGTCTTGTCCTTACCTGGAAACTCTTGAAGGTACCTCCAAGACATAAACTCCTTTTGAGAGTATTATTGATGTTACTTTTCTGGATTTGGCTCTGTCTTAGCTCAGGTTCCTCAGAAACAGACCCAGAGATGGAGATTGATGTGCAAGTGCACAACTGAAGAAAGCATCCCAGGAAGACCAGGGAGGGAGTGAGGTACTAGGCTAGGGAAGGAAGGAAGTCAAGTTGTGGTGTGGTCTCAGGCTAGGTCTTCAGTGTGATCCTACATCGTGGAATGTAAACCACACTTCAGTGTTTTCTCACATGGAGGAAAATAAATTAGGCTCCCCTTCTCCCTCACTTGACAGTTGTTGGCTAATGGTTGCATCATGGGGTGGAGGGTGTGGGATATAAACTCCCAGGGACGGACTCTTTAGCAGGTCAAGGGCATCTTACGAAGAAGATAAGCAGGTGCTGGCTTTTGGAAAACACACTGAAGTGAAGAGGAAGGGAATGCACAGAAATCGTTAATGTACCCTTCATAGCTTTGGCCTATTTTTAACTATCCGTGTTTAGACATCTATAAAGGAGAAACCGAAGACCGGCCTCCGCATTTGCATGTGACAGTGAAAGGGAGACGCAGAGCTGCACAATGACTTTCTTGTCATTAGGGAGGCAGTCATGATGAAATATGAAGCTAATACTTACTTCTTCTGAGTTCTGTCGGTGAATTGTCCACCAGCTTCTGGACACTCTTGACACGACAGCTGAATGTTTCAAATTGTAAGTGGGCTCTACTTAATGAAATACGACAAGCAGAAATCTAAATAGACCACAAAGGCAAATTAGGATATGACTACTCACATTAACAAAGCATTTACTGAAGCTAAAAGGGCGAACACCAGCAGTCCTGGAAACAGTTTCCAAGATACCAAAAAGAAGAATCTCATTGTGTAGGTTGTGTAGTTTTTTTTGTTTGTTTGTTTTTAAAGAAAAGATTTACTTAAAGAAGGTGGAGGGTCTTTTTCTTTTTGGGCTTTTAACAATAACTTATGTGGGGGTCATACCGTTATTATCGTAGATGGGATGTGGAAAAAATGACTTGTCAAGGTCGCTCAGATGTGATCCCACTGCAACGGCATTGAGATTCTACCTAAGTATAATCCGGACTGTTTATGTACCACACCAAGCAATCCGTGAGCATATGGAAGGAACTCAGATGCTGACAAGTGCACGGATCACATCGTTGTTTGTGCGGCTTCTGTTTTATACATCTGTCACCAGGAAAGAATGAAGTCTGTGATTATCTTTATCTTAGGCTGGCAAATGAATGTGTACTAGTTGGGGAAAAGGCAGACATTGTATTTACCAGAAACTCATAAACCACCAGAAGCTGTAAGTAAATGTGTGCGAATCAATTTCTTAGTGCTTGGGAATGTTAGCAACAGTTCAGTTGTAACTGCAAATAATGTGAGATTTAAAAACATATACCAAATATGTGTCTGTTTGGAAATGTTTTAAACTTTGGTGTTTATCAATAGCTCTAAATCTCTTTATTACACAAAAGGCTCTGACATTTTATTTCCAAAATATTGTTTTATCTTTCTAGGATATGACTTTTCTTGCTCCCTTACCTTCTGCAACAAACAATTGTATGAACAAACAAACAAATCTGCCCTAAATGTATAGAGTTTATTGTGCTGTTCTTGGCTCCAACTCAAAAGTTGTCTGAACTTAGCACAATCATTTTCAACATGTCATGTGTTGCTGTTCAGCTATCACACTTATGCTTTATTTATTTATTTTTGAGAAGAGGGAGTGGCAGATGTAAAATCTACTTTGTATTATAATTATTTTTAATCAGCAAGGGAAAGTGGTTGTGCAATTGGCTTTTTTTCCTTGCAACTTTTGTATCCCCTTTCTCTTTGCAGAGTCTCTGTGGGTGGACTCTAGCACCTCTGCAGTGAAATTCTGCCTCCCTCCCATCCATGCAGAAGGTGTGTGTATAGCGTGGTCCCCAGCAGGTAGGAATTGCAGGAAGTAGTGTATTAAAGTTGATGGATACAGGTAGATGTGGGCATGGTGGTTTAAAAACATGTTGATAAATTCTTTAATTATTCTTCCTTCAAGAGGTGGAGCTTAGCTTCAATCTTCCCTCCTCTGCCCCAAATGTGGGCTAGCCTTGGTGACTTGTTTATAAAGACTAGAATAATGGAGGAGTGATCATATTGGTGTAAAAATTCAGGGCCTAGGTCATGAAAGGCATTGTGAGGCTGGGCGTGGTGGCTCACACCTGTAATCCCAGAACTTTGGGAGGCCGAGGCAGGTGGATCACCTGAGGTCAGGAGTTCGAGACCAGCATGGAAAACATGGTGAAACCCTGTCTTTACTAAAAATACAAAAGTCAGCTGGGCGTGGTGGCAGGTGCCTATAATCCCAGCTACTTGGAAGGCTGAGGCAGGAGAATTTCTTGAACCCGGGAGGCGGAGGTTGCAGTGAGCCAAGATTGCACCACTGCACTCCAGCCTGGGTGACAGAGTGAGACTTCATGTCAAGAAAAACCCAAACAAACAAACAAACAAACAAAAAACTTCTTCCTTTCTCTCTCAGTCTCTCTCTCTCTCCTCTCATGGATTGTTCCCTTGGAGGCATGTGCCAACACTTGTCACGGGGACACTCAAGCAGCTTTATGGAGAGAGGCCCATGTGGTAGGGAATCATGACCTCGTGCCAACAGCCATGTGAATGATCCACTTTAGAAGTGGATTCTCCAGACTTCAGATGACTACACTTTTGCCTGATAATCTGATGACAACCTCATAGGAGACTCTGACCCGGAACTACCCAGCTATTCTCAAATTCCTGACCCACAGAAACTGTGAGATTATAAATGTTTGCTCTTTCAAGCCACTAAGTTCCAGGTAATTTGTTACACAGCCATAGAAAGTAACACAGTGAGTTTCAGGGAATCAGGGAAGCATTGAGTGGAGGGTCCTTATTTCTATTCACCTGCCCAGACACCAGACACTGAGAATTCTTCATGGGGAATGCCAGCAATGCACCCTGGCATGGGGCATGAAGGAGAGTGGGATCTTAGCAGAAGGAATGAAAATCCACTGTTGTGAGTATTCTGTTTGCCTCTCCGAATTCACTTTCTACCGTTCCCAGCTTGCTCTATGTTCTGGAAGGCTGACCTCTATGGACTGCCTCAACTGGGCTCCCCTGGATTCCTCCCTGGTGGTCAATAGGCTAGCTGTGGCAGCATTCAGTCACTGAAGGCCAGAAGTCCTGTAGGAAGCCTTTCCCTACTGCTAAGCCAGGCCCACAACTCTCTAATTGCCTCATCAGTTGTAGGAGTGGTAAGGGCTCCCCATTATTGCCAGCCTTGGGGTGCTTCACCATTTCTTCTTGGTTTCTATTAACTCTGTTCTCATCCTGAAAATAGTTCTCAATCACCCCTTTGAATATATTGTCTGTTTCTTCTAGGATCCTGACTGACACATTCACTGGGACTTGCATTGGTGTTCTCCAGTGAATGTGTACCACTAAGTAGAGAATTGCCTTGGTTTAAGGGCTATAAATTATTACTATTTCTACTACTACTTCTGCTTCTATTACTACTACTACTTCTTTCTTTTCTACCTTCCTTTTCTTTCTTTCTTTCTCTATTTCTCTCTCTTTCTTTCTCTCTTTCTCTCTCTCCTTCCTTCCTTCCTTCCTTCCTTCCTTCCTTCCTTCCTTCCTTCCTTCTTTCTTTCTTTCTTTCCTTCCTTCCTTCCTTCCTTCCTTCCTTCCTTCCTTCCTTCCTTCTTTCTTTCTTTCTTTCTTTCTTTCTTTCTTTCTTTCTTTCTTTCTTTCTTTCTTTCTTTCTTTCTTTCTTTCTTTCTTTCTTTCCTTCTTTCTCTCTCTTTCTTCTTCTCCCTTTCTCTCTCTTTCTTTCTCTCTCTCTTTTACTTTCTTTCTGTCTCTTTCTTTTTCTTTTCTTTCTTCTTTCTTTTTGCACTAGAAACCTTTCTGAGTGAAAATTTATGCTGAACACCAAGATATAAAACATATGAAATTATAAAAAGAAACCTGCTCCGGTTGAAGTAGGTGAGGAGGGCAGGAGTCTTGTCTGTATGACCTTCTCTCCCTTCTTCTCCTCTAAGGGGATCCCTTGAGGCACTTCTGAGCAATCATAGGGTTATAGGGAACCCAGTTTGAAAACCAACACTTTAGCATGTTTTAAATGCTGGGGTGAAAAAAAGTTGAAATTTCCAGACATGGTTCTGACTGTATGACTTCTTTGTCCTCTGTCCTCTACTCTCCCCTGCTGTTCACCGCCTCCCGTCTCAAGCTCTGAGCTCCTTCTCCCTAAATACGGCCTCCTTACTTTATAGCAATAGCTGTTATTTATTCAAGCTATTATTATTTTCCAGGCATGATGCTAAGGTCAAGGGCTAATCCTACAATATAGGTATTCTCATTCATATTTTACATATGATGAAATAGAGACTCAGAAAAGCTAAATGACTTTTGTAAGGTAACCCAACTAGTAAATGGAAAATCTGGTGTTCCGATTTGTGTCTGTCTGACCATGAAAGCTTATAACCTTAACAAGCACCTACTGGTACCCTCATCTTCCTCTTTCTTCTGAATCTGATTTTACCTTCATTAGGACTCTGAACCTTAGTTTTTCCCTATTCTCTTTAATTTTATCTTGGTTTGGATTTTTTTTTTTTTTTTAATCCAGAAACCCTTAGCTATCTATGTCCTGCCTTTACCAGTATCCAAAGTTTTCTTACTCTCCCAACTCTTTGAATTTCACCTGTGTTGACAATCCCTAACCATACACAATGCCCCAATGTCTGCATTCTATTTCCAATACTTATTTCCAGTGTCTATTTTTAAGTGTGCTGTAGTGGCGAACTAAGATGAGACCGTCAGAGTGTAGTAAGTATCCATGCTCTCCTTTCTCAACTGGGTCCTCACTTCTGCAGGAGACTCCTTTGAGTTTTATTCCATCTGTTGATTCTCTGTTATGTCGCCTTCATACTCACTATGCCACAGTTAAGCCCTCATCTCATCTGTTCTTCATCATCTTATCCCAGCTTATAATTTTATCTTTGGCTTTACTTTAGGTCTTTCGAGGTGAGCTCTCTTAAATAATTCTTTTATCATTACAGTTGTTTGAAAACTTACTCCAAATGTAGGTCATTCAAACAGGGTAAAGTCTTTTTTTCTCTTACGTATAGTTAGGAAGAGGGAAGTCTAGGGCTCTATGTTGGCTCAAGGATCCTCAGAAATTCAGACACTTTCCAGCTCAATGCTCTCCTGTACCTTGGGTGTTGTCTCTTTTTTTTTTTTTTTTTTTTTTTGAGGTGGAGTTTCACTCTTGTTGCCCAGGCTGGAGTGCAATGGCACGATCTCGGCTCACCGCAACCTCTGCCTCCCAGGTTCAAGCACTTCTCCGGCCTCAGCCTCCCTAGTAGCTGGGATTATAGGCATGTGCCACCAGGCCCAGCTAATTTTGTATTTTTAGTAGAGACGGGGTTTCTCCATGTTGGTCAGGCTGGTCTTGAACTCCCGACCTCAGGTGATCCACCCGCCTCGGCCTCCCAAAGTGCTGGGATTACAGGCGTGAGCCACTGCGCCCGGCGGGTGTTGTCTTTATCGTAAGGATTCACAGTGACTGCTTGAGAGCCCACTATCATGTTCACATTTTAGGTAGTAGGGTGCAGAAAAGGGAGAAAACAGGTCTCTCTCTTTGAGGACACACCCCAGAAACCACATACAACACATGACCTTTTACTTCACTTAAGAGTTAGTCTCATGGCTTTACTGAGTCTGGAGAATGCAGTGCTCTCTGATTGGCTAGATGACCTATGCCCATCTAAAATGTCAGGGGTCCCTTTTCTAGGGAAGAAGGGAAGAACACCTGGTGGTCCACCACGCTGCTTCACGGTATCTCTGTAGAGCCACCCATTCTCTACTTTTATTCTTCTGCCCAGGGGAGCTGGGTCCCTCCTCTTTTTCAAGGCAACACCTTTCACATGTGCTGGTGATTGCATCCACTTTAATAACCATTCAAAACTGCTTTCTGGTTTTGGGAATTATGTTAAGTGTGTTAATTTCTCTTTTTATTTCTGGCAACAGACATTTCCCCTGCATCTACCATTTATCATATTTGATTTCTTTCAAGCTGGAGTTATTCCACAGAGGTTTATTTATCATGCTTATTGTTATGTTTTGAGTCTTTGGAACTTGCTTTAATTAAGAAACTGTGGCAGTATCTAATCTTTTTAGATGCTTTATTAATGTTGTTATTTAAAAGTCTATAATTGATTACGAATACATTATTAGTTTCAAGAAATGGTACACCGATTCCATTTCATTTTGTCTGGGCTATTCAGATCTAGGAGATTACCTGTAATCTTTTATCAGAGAGGACAATTTGGAGGTAAATTTCCATTTCAAGATTAAATGTTAACCGAGGCCATGATCCGTGTCTGGGTCTTAATTTATCTGTGTGACTGAGTCACAACACAGAGAGGACAATGGAAGGAGAATTTTTATTACTTACATTTTCCGAGAAAAAGGGGCACCCTACGTCATGCAAGGCCACATGTGGAAGCGCCAGGCTTGGTCAGGAGTAAGGCAGAAGCATGGTTTCTATGGAAAACCATGAAACCATCATGGATTCCATGGGAAAGGCAAGGCAGGAAGGGGGAACAGTTTAGGACTGGCTAGTTTGAATAATTCCAGTGGGCTCTGGGGCATAGGAGTTGTCCTCGGCTGTCTTATACCTGGCCCTGGGATGATCACAGCAGTAGAATATTGCCTCTTGGAGTGTAGAATTAGAGTAGGTGCTTTGGAATAAGGGCTCTGGATTGGGTAGTTTACATATGATTGGCGTGTCCTTGCCAATCTCTTTGTTATCTCTAAGAACTGGCTAGCCTTGCAAGGGACGGTCTCTTCAGCCCACAAGATTTTTAAGACATGAAAACATCATAAGGTACAGAAAATTTAAAAAACATGATTAAACATCCTGCCATCATTTTCTTAGTTCTCTTCTCAGGTAACTCACTACCTCCTCTTTTTTCTCTTGCTGTCAGGCTGTGCTTTTCTGTGAAGTTCAGACTTCAGCCACCTGCTTTTCTTTCTTTACATATTTCCAGTCTGTTCCTGACTACATGCACCCTTGGGGCTTTAAGCAATGCCCCTTTTCAGTCTATCAAGGATAGGCATATGGTCTTGGCCTGGTTACTCTCTGGGCATCTGCTTCCTCATCTATAAAATGAGGATAACAGTGGGCAGTTTTATTTTTCCTCTAATCTATACCTTTCATCTCAGACCCTGTAACCAACCCTGCAAAGAGACCTCTTTCTAAGACAAGGAGTTGAGGATATTCTCTATCACAAAAATGTTTTCCTTGAAGAACAGGAGGGAAGATGAAACATCTCTAGGTTAGATAGGAAAGGAAGGGGAGGAAAGAGTTGTCAAAACTCTCCACCATCCAGTTGAATGTCAGCACTCTAATTTTGCTTTTATATTAGCCCTTATGGGCATTCATTTTAGACCTTTATAATATGAATGCCCACCATTTGCCAGCAAAGGCCATTCGTTGCAGTGCAATAGGTCTTTGTTAATTGTCTTGCTCATTTCCCTCTCTGTGTTTTTTCTCATGCTCATGCTCTTCCCTCTGCCTTGCATGCCCTCTCACCTTCATCTTTCTTTTAAATGCAATCCTCTAAGCCCAGTGCTTACACTTCTGATTTCCTTCTTTGATTTTACTGGTCTGCATTGAGCTCCACTTTTTGAGTAGGAGTCAGGACCACTGAATGGCCCCTTGACTAACCCTAATTGCTACATATGTGTCAGCTTTTATAATTGGACCTTAAGCTTTGGATGTTTGAAGACCACTTGGAATGCCCTGCCAATGTTAGATGTCTATGATAATAGTTGACACAGTCCATTTCCTGCCAGAGCTCTCAGTGTTACACCGTTTTTCCTGCTGCACCCGCTGAGAAAGAGGCTAAGTTCTCTAAGTTTTTTGCTGCTTTATAACTCAGTGGCTCCCCTAGTACAATCCCTTCTGGTAAGGCATTCCCTCCATCGTCACTACTGTTTTGTCTTATTGCTTTAAAACTTGGTCAATTCCATAAGCCTTGGTTTTCTTATCTGACTCTCCCTAGGCTGTCAGCCCCTTGAGGGCAGCGACTTGCAATGCCTGATACACAGTAAGTGCTCA
>NW_012102587.1:8035159-8036024 GCF_000951045.1 Mandrillus leucophaeus
GCTCTTCACAAAAAATCTTGCTGCTGCCCACTTTTAGGTCCATGCCACCTTTAAAAGCTGTAATGCTCACCAGGAAGGTCTGTGACTTCATTCTCAAGTCAGTCAGACCACAAACCCACTGGAAGAAACCAACTCCAGACACACTAAGACATTTAAAATGCTGTTTGGTTGTGAAGGAGCAGATTTTGTTCAGAACTAGGCCTGACCTCTAGGAGTTTTTGTCAGGGAGAGCTGAGCTTATTAAAAGGAGAAGAAACTTTTCCATCAAAAGTACTAAGTAAGGTAGTGAGCCCTCTGTTAGTTGCAGTATTCAAGCAAAGACCAAATACTCACCTGTGAAAATGTTGTGGGTGAGATTCGGCTGGGTTACACTGTGTACCTGAATCTTGGGTGAGGTTTCCCCGAGAATTAGCGCTCACAAGAGCAGGAATTTTCCTGTATTTGAGTTTCTACACCAGAAATACGAATCTCGGTTTGGGGAAGACATGTAAACTTGAAAATACTTTAAGTGATGCTACAGTGAATGCATTGTAGATTCAAATAATAGAATCAGTAAAAGATGAGGTAAAGGAACTGTATAAAATTTTAATGGTGGTTTCTCTGTGTCTGACCTCACAATTCAAAATACTGGTGTTGTTATAAATAAATAATTTTAATACGCAATATAGCAATACAGTAAGAGATTACGGCAGTGGTTCTTATCTAGGGGTGATTTTGCCTCATCACCAGTGGACGTTTGGAAACTTTTGGAGACACTTTTTATTGTCATGACAGAGGGAGTGCTCCTGGCATCCAGTGGGTGGAGGCCACAGATGCTGCTGAACATCTTACAATGCACAAGAGAGCCCCCACGACAAAGAATTAT
>NW_012102587.1:8038795-8041507 GCF_000951045.1 Mandrillus leucophaeus
GGGGTTTCACCATGTTGGCCAGGCTGGTCTCGCAATCCTGACCTCAGGTGATCCACCTGCCTCGGCCTCCCAAAATGCTGGGATTACAGACATGAGCCACTGCGCCCAGCCTCCTATTTTATCTTGAAGGCTAATGTTTTGCCAGCACTGAGAGGGACAGAATGTGCCATGAATTATGGATTCCATTTGATCCTTGTAGAGACAATCTCAATATTTTTCCCTGTGGGTGCTTGAGTGAACCAAATTAGCCCCACGCTTGTCAGATTCCTCCCTCTCTTTGTGCTGCAGATGAAAGTATAAGAAGTGAAAACTGGAACTCTCTTGACCTTTTCAAGTCTTCAAATAATGATTTTCTAGACAGATAAGACTAAATTGGTATTGGATCTCCACTTGGGAGCAGGAAGGGTGGCTGTTTATGGGCTGCACGTGTATTGCTCACTGTTTCATTTTCTTATTTTCTGCCTGGTGGTGGAAATTAAAACTCTGATGGTCAGATTAGGTGGTTCTAAGCCTCTGCCCCTTGCCTGCCGCTGCAGATGTGAGCATTAGGCTTATCTACCAGTTCAGGTGAGGTGGTCGATAATTTAAACACTTGACAGAATAGCCAAGGTAATAAGATCCTTAAAGGGCTAGTGAATTGTTAAAAAAAGAGAGAGGCAGAAAGATCCATAACCAAAACCAAAACAAAAGGAAACAGACAAAAATCCTCACCCCAGGCTTCCCAGCCACAGAGCAAAGGGTCACCTACCTGGAATAAGGTAGAGGGCATTGTCAAAATGCTCTACTTTGTGGGCCTGCCTACCTATCTGGACTGCCTCTGTATCTCATTCTTTTGAGTTGAGGTACCTAAAGTGGAGCTGTATGTTAACCTGGGGACATCTTGCTGTTGGCTGGCATGAACACAACTGTCATCCAGTTGTGTAGCTGGGCTGGAGGAACTGGACCACAAACCAGGTAAATCTTCAAGGGGAAAGGAGACTGGCAAGGCTCGGAGGACAAGGGCTATTGCTACATCACTTGGGCAGCAACTGGGGGGCACTGGTTGATTTCCTGAAAAACAGAGATTAGTGGTGGTAGGAAAGGTCCTTAAAAAACACATGTAACCTATTTCTCAGTGTTGCCAAGGCCAGCTAGCAACAGCCTCTTCAAAGCATCCTTATCAAGGGCTATTAGTCGGTCCACTTTTATTGGGTGCCTTAATGTCTTGGGAAAATGAAAATCAGAAGACCAGATAGAAAATTGAAGTCACTCATTGTATTCAGTTCAGAGGTGGGAATCATTACAAAATGTACCTGCTCTTCCGTGTTACTAATCCTCTTATGGGGTGGCTTTAGCCTCAAATAATATAATTCTGTACTATCTGGGATAAAGTATTATGGGAAATAAACCTTGAATATCTATTCCCTAAGATTGAGCAGAAATTAAGCTTTTTTCTCTGTTCTGTAATTGAAGGATACTGAGTATCATTGCATCTGACTCTCAAAACAGTGTGACTTTTCTTCAAAAACCAGTGGAGCAGGACTGGTTTGTGGTTATTTCACACAAATAAAGAATCCGAGAGTCATAATGGAACACTAGCTAAAGCCTAAATAAGACTATACCAAAAAAAAACCAAAACCAAAAACAAAAACAAAACAAAGCAAAAAAAAACTAATAAGATGCTGGAGTGTTTCTCTCCATCTTGTAATCTCTTGCTCTCTCTTAGTATTTCTCTTCATCTCTCCATATTTGTCTCTGTCTCTCTGCCTTTCTATCTCTATTTTTCCTTCTGTTTATAGAAGGAAGAGAGGTTTCTATTAATAGGTATTACATGGTCACTGTCTCCCATCACCTTTTCATTTCGCTAAAAGCATTTCTCCTGCCTGGGCAAAATTGTTCAGAGCAGCATTTACCATTGTTCTTTAATTTACCTAATGAAAGACAAAATTACTATTTATGTGCAGTTTATGTAAATTTTTGCAGTCCTTAAGCACGAAATTATAAAATGGTATGAACCTTCCATTAAAAAGGCTGAGTAGTTCTAGCCTGCACAGAGCTACGATGGTCAGAGGTCCCTTCTTTCAATCTTGAACAGACTTGCAAAGGGTTGATCCTAAGCCACACTTTCTAAAAGGCCATTAGTAAGGCCTAGGATGAAGCAATGCTGAAAAACCATGTCTTATGAGCCAGGGGAATCTGTAGCCTGGAAACGAAATGACTGAAGTGGGAATGTAGTGGTTGTCTTGTCCTAATGAGAGGCAAAGCCAGCTGGACTTCTGTGTCAAGTTGGGACTTGGAGAACTTTTCTGTAGCTAGCTAGAGGTTTGTAAAATGCACCTATCAGTGCTCTGTAAAAATGCACCAATCGGCACTCTGTAGCTAGCTAGAGGTTTGTAAAATGCACCAATCAGTGCTCTGTAAAAATGCACCAATCGGCACTCTGTAGCTAGCTAGAGGTTTGTAAAATGCACCAATCAGTGCTCTGTAAAAACCCACCAATCACTGCTCTATAAAAACGCACCAATCAGTGCTCTGTAGTTAGCAAGAAGTTTGTAAAATGGACCAATCAGCACCCTGTAAAATGGACCAATCAGCACACTGCAAAATAGACCAATCAACACTCTGTAAAATGGACCAATCAGCAAAACATAGGCAAGGACAAATAAAAGAATACAAGCTGGCTACCCCAGCCAGCGGCAGCAACCCACTTAAGTCCCCTTCCATGCTGTGGAT
>NW_012102587.1:8042307-8049309 GCF_000951045.1 Mandrillus leucophaeus
CAGTCCAAATGTGTGCTGCATTGAGAAGCCTTGCTCTGTGGAGATCATGAATGTAACTATGAGAGAAATAAAAATTGCTTCAACCACATCACATGGATTCAGAAAATGCTATATTTCAAATAACCGTGAAGGGAGTGAAGATGATGTGTTTTGAAGGGATGTGTTTTGAAGGGTTGTGTTTTGTGTTGTGTGACTCGAAATACAGCTCTGGTGACAGCAGGCATTCTGTTCTCAGCAGTGTGTATAAAGAGTTTCAAGAAAGCTGTTTCATAAGACGTGAGGGAGAAAAAGCCACATTTCTAAATCAATATGTTACTGTATACAATAAGTGACATTAAATGTTTATATATAACTAATTTAATGAAATAAATCATATAGCTATTTAGCAATTTTATCTAGTTTAAAAGTTGATATATGGAAGTGAGTCAGACACAGGTTCTTTAGTATTCTCATTGGGAAAATGGCTGCATGCCTTACATTCAGGCTAGCTTTGAATTTGGACATGTACAGAAAATCGAATTTCAGAGTCCTAAGTTCTGTGTTGGTTATGGCATAAGTTTTTTGGTTATGATATAAAATTACTTCAATCTTATGAGCCTGGAAACAACTTCCAAAGGCAATCAAGTCTTTCCTGCTTTCATTTGCTTTAAAAAGATTACATACTGTAAAATTCAGCACATTGTATGAATTTTGACAAGTGGATAGTCATGTAACCACCACCACAATCGAGATGCAAAATACTACTACCCATCCAGCAAACTCCCTCATGCTGTCCCTTTGTAATCAACCTCTTTCCTCTGGGTTCCCATTTTTTATATTTATTTGTACACATTTTATAAGTAGAATGTTTATTTTCCAAATAAACTTTTCTGCGGAGACCCAGCATCTAAATAAGACCTATGCAGAGCTTCTTTGGACAAAGCAAGGCATTGAGGCTCAAATCTACCTGCCCTGCTCCCCTCTGGCCCCAACTAGGGCCTCGGGTATTTTTCTGGGAGACTGATGCTCTGCAGAATAATCAACATCACTAATTAAATTCCTCCATCGAATAATCAACATCACTAATTAAATTCCTCCATCGATCCAAAGTTTGGTGAGCCCATAATTACAGTGTGACAGGCTAGTAGCTGGGGAGGTAGGAAGGAACTAGATAGACAGACAGGGTCCCTGCCTTTAACAAGCTTAGAGTCTAGTACAGAGACATTCACCCAACATGCTTGTAAATAAAATGTAAAATGGAAAATTTGCTCAGTGTCAAAAAGGAAAATTACATGGTGCTTTGAGGGGAAGTGTCAGTTAAGCTTAGGCAAGAATGGCGACCTCTGTGATAGGATTGCCCCTGGTCATCATTCATGTTCTAGGTAGAGGGAAGCTTCAGGAGGGCTCCCAGGTGGAAAGTGCTTAGAGAACCATGAGAAAAGCTATGTGGTGGACAAGCAAGGAGTTCCTGGAGAATTAGGCAGGAGTCAGGCTGAACAGGGCTTTGTTGTGTCATAAAAAACAAATTAAAAATAAAAAATGGACTTTATCTTGAGGTTTAGAGTCACTCAAAGGTTTTAAGTAGGGGAGTGACATGATTGGATCTCTCTGTCTTTTTCTCTGTCACTGGCTGCTCCATGCAGAATGGATTAGAGTGTGGCTGGGCAAATGGAGAGGTGGTGGGAACAGCGAAAAAGCCATTGCAGCAGCACAGTCAGGTGATGACAGTGGCTGGGCTAAGGTGGTGAAGCTGAAAATGAAGGCAAATCTGTGTGGGAGGTAAGATGAATGATGGCTTGAACTGGGCTGATGAGAGTGTTTGGGAGTTTGACCAAATTTCTGGCTCAAGTGGTTGCATTTACTAAGGTGCAGCCCTCTTGACAAGGATCAGGTGTATAAGGAGAACTAAGAGTCCACCTCTGGACAAGTTAGATTGTGGTGCATGGGAGACCTCCAGAAGGAAACGCTGATGAGGCAGATGGAGATCAAGGCCTGGCCTTTCAGAGTTGGCCTCCCAATGATCAGCTACTTATTCTTTAGAAACACCCATCTTGCCCTCATGCCTGGATTAGGTATTGGAGTAAAAATATAGCTGTGATGTGACTATTGTCCTGGAACCACTGGAAAAGGAAATAGGATACATTTGGATTAGTGTTGTAAAAGAAATACGAGAGATCAGGGGACAAAATTTTTTTTTTTTTTTTTTTGCCTAAGGGAGTCAGGAAAGTTACATTTCTATCTTTGCTAGATGGAGGGTTTCCTAGATGGAAAGTGGGAAGTGTACCATTCTAAGGAGAGAAAGCAGTATATGCAAAGTTTGCAAGGAATAAAAATGAATGGTCCATGCAGGAAATTTCAAGCAGTTTAGTGGAGGAAGGTGGTGGAGACTGTGTATAATGGGAGGCGGTTGGAAATTAGGATTTCTGGGGTTTTAGTGTTGAACTTACACAACCTGCAAGGGAGAAGCCAGGAAGGGCTGCAAGGAGGGGAGAGACACCAGACATCACATCTGTGGCTGTAGACTGCAGCGTGGACTGGAGTAGGAGATACTGGCGTCAGGGAGGATGCCTGGAAGGATGTTACAGTTGCCTAGATGAATGAATGTGTGTGTGGGGGTGGGGAGTCGTCTCAAGGCTGTGGCAATAATTGGAAGGAAAAAGATGATTTAGGGATTTAGGAGGCAGAATCTACTGGTCTTGGTGAAAGAAGAGATGAATGGAACGTAATATTATGTTGTTTCTATTTTGAACAAACAAGTGGAAATGATGCTGTTAACAACTGCAGGCTCCAGATGAGAAGTTGTTTTGTGGTGAAGTAATAAATCCTGTGCTGTGCACGTTTGTGAGTTTTTGACGGGCCCCCATGGACCTTCAGTCGGCAATCAGGATGCTGTGAGCCTGTCCACTGACTGTGACTTGCTGGCACATTGTCACTGACCTAGCCATACTGAATTGCTTTCCAGTGATTTGCTTATGCTTCTCTTCAGATTGTGAATATTCTTGAAGAAAGAAATTGTATCAAATTTTCCCTTTCTCTCCAGTGGATATGTCGTACCTCAGTGTGTGTTAGAGATTTTTTACTTCAAACTACAATAAGACACAAATTTTACATCATGCACAGACATCCATCTAAAACATACCTAAAACAAAAGCTTTATAAAATGCTTGCCCACAGCATCTGCAGTGCACTTCTATCTCTCCTTTCCTCTCCTCTTCTCATTTCTCTCTTCATTTTCAATTTGAATTTTATTTTAAAAAGTTACCCCTTCCTATATTTTCTTTGGGACTAGTGAGCAGACTCTGGAGTGAGTCAGCCACTGACATACATCACGGGATGTAGGAACAATCTTGGAATCCAAGTGAGACAGACTTAGGTTTTGAATTCTACTCTGTCACTGACTAGCCATATGGTCTTGGGCACATCATTTAGCTTCTCTGAGCTTCAACTTTCTCATCTATAAAATGGAGATAAATCCCTGACTCATAGTAAAGATCAAATCAGAAAGCAAATGCACATAAATGAACCTAGTTGCATCAGTTTGTTTTGCTGCTCTAACAAATCACCATAAAATTAGTGGTTTAAAATAACACAAATTTATTATCTTACATTTCTGGAGGTCAGAAGTCCAAAATGGGCCTTAGTTGGCTAAAATCCAGTTCTCAGCAGAGCTGCATTCCTTCCGGAGGTTCCATGAGAGAATCTGTTTCCTTGGCCTTTTACGGTCGTCAGCTGCCACCTGTCTGTATTCATTGACTGATGACCTCTTTCTCCAACTTGAAAGCCAGGAGTGTAAAATCTTCAAATCTCTCTCAGGCTCTGGCCTTCTACTTCCTTCCTCCACATTTAAAGGGCCCTGTGTACACTGGTCTCATCCAGATAATCCAGGACAATCTTTTTGTTTAAGGTCAGTGAATTATCAACCTTATTTCCACTTGCAACATTAACTACCCCTTGCCATTTAATATAACATATTCACAGCCTCTGGGATTAGGATGTGAACACCTTTGGCAGGTTGTTATTCTGTTTACCAGCATAGCACAATGAGTAGAACCTCACATATGTTCAATAAAGACTTGATGACATTGGAATTCCCTTTTAACTCTAGGACTCCATGAAATTAAAAAAAACAAAAAACAAAAAAAACCCCGTGCAACACACACACACAATTTAACCTATAAGTGCGTTTTCAATCTTAATAACAAGATTCCCATTTTACCTTTGGGAAACTGCTATTGTCACTGGTAACTTGAGTTCTTTCCTTACTTTCTATTAGTTGCAAAGAAAGAACACCCAATTGGGAACAAAGTAAGTAGGTTTTATTCCTGACCAGGAATGAAGAAGGTGAGCTCTAACTACACCCTCTACCAAACAACAGAAGGCATAAGGTCTTTAAGGACTGGGTATGGGGTGGGAGAGGGATGATAATATGTGCAGGGCGGCACTCCAGACATACAGACTCAATTCATGAACATATATCCTCATACAACCCAGGTAAAATGGCAGAGATTTTCTTTTTGGGAGGAAACGTTGGGATTATAGTGATATGTTAACAATCTAAAGGCATCTGGGGAGCCCTCTGTTCCACTGTGTGCCAGTTTGGAGGTCTTATCTCCCGCTGGAATTTGGTCAGAGGTCACGAAACTCTGGTGCTGCGTAGGGAGGTGGGTTATTGGTCTCCCTGACTTCAAAAATGAAGCCGTGGACCCTCGCAGTGAGTGGTACAGTTCTTAAAGATGGTGTGTCCAGAGTTTGTTCCTTCAGATGTTCAGATGTGTCCGGAATTTCTTCCTTCCCGTGGGTTCGTGGTCTCATCGACTTCAGGAGTGAAGCTGCACACCTTTGGGGTGAGTGTTACAGGTCTTAAAGGCGGTGAATCTAGAGATTTTACTTCCGGTGGGTTCGTCGTCTTGCTGGCCTCAGAAGTGAAGCTGCAGACCTTCATGGTAAGTATTACAGTTCATAAAGGTGGTGCATCTGGAGTTGCTCATCCCTCCAGGTGGGCTTGTGGTCTTGCTGGCTTCAAGAGTGAAGTTGCAGACTTTTGCGGTGACTATTACACCTCATAAAGGTGGTGCCAGAATGAGCAGCAGCAAGATTCAAAAGAACAAAACTTCCACAGGGTGGAAGGCGACCCAAGCAGTTTTGCTGCTGGAGTGGGTGACCTACTTTTATTCCCTTATCTGGCCCCACCCGCATCCTGCGGATTGTTCCATTTTACAGAGAGCTGATTGGTCCATTTTACAGAGAGCTGATTGGTCCGTTTTACAGAGAGTTGATTGGTCCGTTTTGACAGAGTGCTGATTGGTGCATTTACAAACCTTTAGCTAGACACAGAGTGCTGATTGGTGGGTTTACAATCCTTTAGCTGGACACAAAGTACTGATTGGTGCATTTACAATCCTGTAGCTAGACAGAAAAGTTCTCCAAGTCTCCACTGGTCCCAGAAGCCCAGCTGGCTTCACCTCTCACTGGCACTCCCTGAGGACTTTGTGGCACCTAGGCCAGGCACTCTGGCAACCCAGAAGGCGCTTGTCCTAGACAACCAAGAGAAAAGAGGGGAAGCGAGAAAGAGACAGAGATCCGCCATCGTAGCCAATGACCCTGGAAGAGGGAGCGGCGGTCCAGGCAGGGGACCCGGCCTCCGATCAAGCCCAGCAGGTGCAGGCCTGTGGCGCCCAGTGCGGGGACCCGCCGAGCCGCGCCCACCGGGAACCCGCGTCAGCCCGCCAGCGCCCGGCGCAGCCCCTGGCTCCTGCCAGCACCTCTCCCTCCACACCTCCCCGCCAGCAGAGGGAGCCGGCTCAGGCCTCGGCCAGCCGCAGAGAGGGGCCCCCACGGCGCAGCCGCGGGCTGAAGGGCACCGTGAGCTGGGCCAGAGCGGACGCCGAGGCTGAGGAGACGCCGAGAGCGAGCGAGGGCTGCTAGCACGTTGTCGCCTCTCAGTGCCACCCTTGGCCGTCTGGTAGCAGCTGTAATGAATAAAGGACTAAAGAAAAACCGTAAGAAAAAGAACCTTCCCGGTTATTTCATCGTAGCTGCGCTGGAAACAATATTTGAAACTGAGTACAGTAAGTCCTCACTAATATCATAGATTGGTTCATGGAAACTGTGACTTTAAGAGAAGCTGCATATAGCAGGTCCTGGAGTACAGTCCTTTAGCGCCAAGTCATTTCCTTCAAGGTTCTTTTACAAGGTTGATGAAATTTTTTTTTTTAATTTTTTTTTTTTTTTATACATTGCTTCACTTAAACAGAAGTTTAAGATAGTCGAACTCAGGCATTACCATGGAAGCATCTTTCTAAACGCTTTGCTTCAACTGAGAATTTGCGTACCTTTTCAATGTCAGTGCTTAAGTTAACAGTAAGTGTGTTGATCAGGCCAGCCCTCAGGCCAGTGTTACTGAGTTCTCCTAGAGGCTTTACTCTCAAACTGATCATTTATCAATACTTCCACTTCCTGTAAGAGAGAAAGGAAAGGAGTGAGCAAAGAGAGAGAGAGAGAGAGAGAGAGAGAGAGGGGTGGGGGCAGAGAGGAGACAACAAGAGGAAACACACGTTCAAACGTGTACTGTATGCAGTACGTGGTCAATACATATTTGTGAATGAATGGTAAAAAAATCAATATTAAAAAAAGAGCAAGTCGTATTTTTGAAAATGACAAAAACCAGATGCTTTTTCTGGGGATTGTGTCTTGAAAAAAGGAAGTGGAGTTATAATAAGACCAAGTCTCAGTAAATGCTAGCATTATGATTATTTTACATATTTTTTTATTATGCTTTAAGTTCTAGGGTACATGTGCACAACGTGCAGGTTTGTTACATATGTATACATGTGCCATGTTGGTGTGCTGCACCCATTAAGTCGTCATTTACATTAGGTATATCTCCTAATGCAATCCCTCCCCCCTACCCCCTCCCCACAATAGCACCCGGTGTGTGATGCTCCCCTTCCTGTGTCCAAGTGATCTCAGTGTTCAATTCCCACCTATGAGTGAGAACATGCGGTATTTGGTTTTCTGTTCTTG
>NW_012102587.1:8049400-8053904 GCF_000951045.1 Mandrillus leucophaeus
GCTATTGTGAATAGTGCCACAATAAACATATGTGTGCATGTGTCTTTATAGCAGCATGACTTATAATCCTTTGGGTTTTAAAGTATTTCTCCTAGACTCGACATGGGAGCATGTACAAGGCTCTTGCTGTTTTATACTGGAAAATCTGCCTCCCCTGCCGATGAGATTAAAGAGCGAAATCCCTGTATAGTTAGCCAGCCTGAAGCCTGCAAACAAGGTGACACCTAATTCCCTAGCACCTTGACTGCCAAAGATTTGAATGGAGGATCAACAATAGCACAAAAGGTTTCTGGGAGGTCTTGAAGCAGCGTACACAGCCGCAGCTGGGGGGAAAACAGGTAGAGGATGGGGAATTGGGAACCACAAGTTGAATTTATCACAGCTCCTCCTTCTCTGAGGAGGTGAGATCAAGCAAGACCATGCCCTTAACAGCCAGCAGAAAGGAGGTGAAGGTATCACATTCATTTCTATGTGGGACCCTCATGGCATCAAGCTTGAGGAGTTTTGCAACCATATGAATGATGGATTGACTTTTTCAGACTCCATTTGTTCTTCGCCATTCATGAAGAATTGAAGTTTTCAATTTTTCAGACATTTTGCCTCTAGATGAATGATTGAATCATGTAGTTGTCAGCTGATGTCTGATATCATATTGATTCAGGTTAGGGCTGTCTAGAGTATGAGGTTGTTTGTTCTTCTGAAGCCATGAGGAGGGGCCTTGCTGAGCACATTTCTGTAACCCAGTGCCTACTCCAGAGCAGACACTGGGTAAATTTTTGTTGAATTTAAGAGGTAATAGATTTAAATTGCTTCTGAACAGACTTTTGTACCCATTTTCTTGACTGCCGGCCAACAAATTCCATGGGAATGAACTCTACCGTTTTTGTGAGATAAGATTTCATAGTGGTAAAAAGCAAAACTCTGGAATTAGACCTATGAACAAATCTCCATTTGCATAGTTACTTACAGGCTATGTGACCTTGAGACAATTACTGAAATTATCCGAGCCTCTGTTTACCCATCTGTAAAATGGGAATAATAATATTGCCAACTTATAGAATTCTTGTGAGCATTAGTTAAGCATCAGGGGAGACACTGATTCAGGTGGATCGTTTCCACTGCTTGGATGTAATGGATTGTTGTGTATCATTTTCATTTCCCTCTGGTGGTAGCACTTGCCAGCATGTGTTC
Source organism: Mandrillus leucophaeus (assembly GCF_000951045.1). Classification (NCBI taxonomy): domain Eukaryota; kingdom Metazoa; phylum Chordata; class Mammalia; order Primates; family Cercopithecidae; genus Mandrillus; species Mandrillus leucophaeus. The sequence continues at coordinate 8,050,592 of NW_012102587.1, forward strand.
TTCAGGATGCTTGGACTTTTTACCTGCAGGAACCAAGAGAAGATGATCCAGAGAGAGAAGCCTCCTGAGGTGTAGGGTTGGAGAGAGTCCAGCCCTATGGGAGCATTGTCTGCTGCCTGAAGGGGTTTCTATAAGTGTATCTTTCTTCACTCCAGGGTGAATTTTATTTCTTAGAGCAATACCTCTCAGGTCCTTTGGCTATCCTTATCAATTCCACCACCTCTGGAGAGAGGACTGTGATGGGGAGGCCTTGGGGTTAAGTTTTCAGGAGGAGGCTCTATGGGAGGCCTCAGAGGGTTGTCAGTAGAGCAGCCTTTGAGCCTGCCTGAAAGTGCGTGCGGCTGGCATGGAGTAGCTCTGCTCACCTCTTTCTCCAGCTCTCCCACATCCCCTCAGCCTTCCAGCAGCCCCTGCTCAGATCTTTCCCTCAGGAAGTCTCTTCTTCATAATGCTCTGTCCCCGCCACTGTGAGCTCACACATCTTTCTTAGCATTATGTGGTAACGGCTGGTTTATGACAGCACAGATAATAACATATTTACCTTGCTATCTTAGGCTACTAGTAGAATCCTGGCACATCATGGGAGCTCCTTGACTTTTTCTACCCTTCCAGAGTTAGAATGCTTTGGGCTGCAGGTAACAGAACCCTCAATGAACACTAACTTTATTTCTGAAGATGTTCATCAACTTACAAAGCGGTTTAGAGGTAGGCAGTACCGGGGTCTTTTGGTAGTTCAACAATTTTGGCTGGGACCCAGACACTTTATATCATGAGTGTCCAATCCTTGGCTTCCCTGGGCCACACTGAAGGAAGAATTGTCTTGGGCCACACATAAAATACATGAACACTAACAATAGCTGATGAGGTAAAAAAAAAAAAAAATCACCAAACCTCATAATGTTTTAAGTTAGTTTGCAAATTGGTGTTGGGCCACATTCGAAGCTGTCTTGGTCCATGAATTGGACACGCTTGCTTTATATTCTTCTTCTCTGAAACCTTGTGCTGATGCTTCAGCCTCAGGTTAGTACCTCATGGGTATAAGATGGCTGGTCCAACTCCAGGGCCCTGTGTTCTCAAGGAACTGCCACAGGAAGGGAGGTACCAAATCTCTCAAGCTCTCTCCTTAGAGAGATTGTATCTTTTTATTTTACACATGAAGGCCCCCTGCGGACTTCCCCTTATGAATCATTGGCCAGAACTGTGTCCACCCCAAGACCAATCTATAGCTAAGATAAGTGGATTTCCTATTGAGTTAGAATGATCATGACTCATACCTTGAAAGGTGGGCTTAGGTTCTTGCTTCCTTCCGTGTGATCAAGGAGCCTCAGCCCACTAGCAGGGAGATGGAGAGGAATTGCCTGTGGGGCCAACAGTGAACATCTCCTACATGCTCCCCTTCCAAATTCTTTGCCCTGCCTGCCTCCTTCCTGGGGACCTAATCCATGACCCATGCCTGTGACCTTTGTTTTCTTCTAGAGATCAAAATCCCCACTAGACTAGTTGTTCTGAAGGGTTAAGAAATAACCCCTGCCACATGTTCATTTTTGCTATGTTTGTCTGTTCTGTCTCTCTCAGTACAGTATAAAATCTTTAAAGATAAAGACACCAGCCTGGGCAAATGGTGAAACTCTGTCTCTACCAAACAAATACAAAAATTAGCCAAGTATAGTGACACACACCCTGTTGTCTCAGCTAATGGAGAGACTGAGTTAGGAGGATCGCTTAAGCCCAGGAGGCAGAGGTTGCTATGAGCCGAGAGAGCACTGCTGCACTCCAGCCTGGGTGACAGGGTGAGATTCTGTCTCAAAAAAAAAAAAAAAAAAGATAAATACTATATTATATTCATTTTTGTCTCTAGTACCTAGCACAGATCTTGGCAGTTCAATAGGCTTGCTGAATGAAACAAGTGACTGAAGTCTGAAATTTAGTGAGAAAGCCTTGTAGACTGGGGTAGGGATGAGGTTCCAGTTCAGTAAATAACTTACGTGTGTAGCACAGAAGAATAATTTTCCTAAATGCAAGGCTAGTGTCACACTCATGTCTATCTGTCTTGCAATGAGAATGCTGGGCCACTGCACAGGAGTACTCACAACATATTTATGACACTGAATTGGATGTCCTCAGGAGAGGAGGATAGACAAGTGGCCCCCAGCTTGCCACTGAGGTCCACCTGCCCGGGGACTCACCAGCTTTGGAGAGGTCATCAGATTGCTTGACATGTCATTCACACTACTCTACATGGTTCTTTTTTTGTTTGTTTTGGCTTTTCTTTTACACTACTAAATTCTTAAGCACTCCAGTATCTCTGGAGCCATAGGAAATTGTTATTTCCTAGGATGGGGAAGTCCTTTGAAAAAGGCTTATCTTTGCCTCATAGGCTGCAAGTGGTTCAGGACTGACCCTCTCTTTGAGCTTGTTTTCTCGTTCTCTAAATTGTTACTTGCTGTTGAGGATGCCTCATCTCTTGCACATTCAAAAATACACAATTTATTTTTAATCCAATTCAAGGATTAAAATCCAATCCAAAATGCAATTTTAATTAATTCAATTTCCTATAGCTTATGTACTTTCAAACAAGTAATTGATACCAACTTTCTAGAGAGTGAGGAAGGCTGGAGTCATACTATGACACATTTACTTGTTATACAGTGTCAATATCCTAAAAATTGCATGAACCATTGATGTTTATGGGTAGAATATCTCAAGGTTTACACATTCTAGTTGTACAGGAAGTAGGAGTCTAATTAACAGACCTCACAGAGGTCAAGATGGAGGTGAGGACAGCAGGCAAGGAGGAAAGAATCATGGGTCAGTGCACTTTTTCATCCATTACCCCTGCCATCCCCTTTAGGTTTTTTCATTGGCCACAGATGGATAAGACTGAGGGTGTAACTGGGGCTCGAGTCTATGGAAGGCATGGCTCTTCTGAGCACACGTGACATTGAAATAATTAATTTGATGGAAGTGCAAGAAATGCATTATTACCTTGAGCCTACTAATACCTCTACATCTCTACAGTCCAGAGAAGAGCATTAATTCTGATAATGCTCCCTTGACTTGATTATTATAGCTTTCTGAATTATGTCAGGTGCTGAAAGAACATATTTATGTGGTAAGTATATTCTGTTTGAGATGGCCAAAAAGTGAACGATGTGTAAGAGAATACTATTTTGAAACATATGTCTGGCTTTTATATTTATTTATTTATTTTTCAATTAATTAATTAATTATATTTTTGAGATAGAGTCTTGCTGTGTTGCCCAGGCTAGAGTGCAGTGGCGCCATCTCGACTCACTGCAACCTCTGCCTCCTG
>NW_012102587.1:8054494-8055988 GCF_000951045.1 Mandrillus leucophaeus
CATATAACAAAGTGAGATGTTCTGATGTTGAAGTACTTGCTAAGAAGATTAAATATCTGTTTCAGTCCATAATCCTCTTTTCCATATTGGGAAGTGTAGTTGAGATGCCAGTGCTCACCAGTATCTCCTGTGCTTTCTTATGTTTCCTGATCTCCTTGCAGAACTAGGGTCACATGGTCTGGCTAGTGGTCTGTGTATGGATGGGACACTTGTCACTTCAAAGTGCAAAAGAATGGATGTGGCTTCCCCAAGTCTTGATTGCATTAACACCAAAAGAAATCTATTCCCTAGCCTTGGTGGTTGTGGCTGAGCCATAAAACTGAAGTTGTCTGGATCTCAGGGTCACCTGATAGAGCAGCAGCCCTCATAAGACATCCAGATTCTCAGTGGGCTTTGCCTAAAAGTGGAACAAAATTTTGCTAAGCTGCCAACATTTTGGGGGTTAATTTGTGACTGCAGCTTAATGTGACTGTATAAAGGAGAAACTGCAAAGTTGGGAGAGGATTTCTTAGAGGAAGTGGTCAAAATGCTGTAGCACGTTCTTCCCCTTGACCCTATGGGGAAGGGGAGGTGGGTGCTTCTCTTTCACTTCTGCCAGTGAGAGGGCTTGAGCTGTTCATGTGGAGATGATGAGGAATAGAGACTATAGGATACAGAGCAGGAGATACTGTGGCCAGCTGGAGAGCAAGCTGATTTGTGAATAGGTTACCCTTCTAGAGTTTGCAGGACAAGGATGCATGAAACAAGGTTGGAGCTGAGTGGAGGAGAGCTGACCTAGAGGTGGCTTGGGGGAACCTGGCCCAAGGCCATGTGTAGAGGATTTGGAACCCAATAGAATTGGTTATGTCCAGTGGTTAGGGACTGAGGAAGGAACCCAAAGCTGCCTGTTGCAGGAGGCAGTGCCTACCATTGGCCTCTGAAATGTGAAAGAAAGGGCCCCTGAGAGAGTTGGTTTCAAGTCTCTGCTACAGCTGGAGGAAATCCTTTCCTGCCCTTGAATTCTGGAGGTGGCAGATGCATCTTAAATTATTTATATACATTTACGGTACACAAGTGCAATTTTATTAAATGAATATATTGCATAGTTGCGAAGTCTGGGCTTTTAGTGTGTCCATCGCTGGAATAACATACCTTGTACCCTTTAAGTAATTTCTCATCCTTTCACATTGAAGGGAGGGGCAGACGAGCTAGGTGGGGAAGGGAGAAGGTGGCCTTGTCCCCTCTCCTGCATGAGGGAGCTATCCAGTTAAATGCAGTTGAGAGCTTTGACTCTTGCCGGGAACTGAACAGTTTTATTAAGAAAAAAGATTGGGAGTCTAAAGTAGAGAATTTTCATGTAATAAAATTGTACTTGTACTTCCTAAATTTATACAAATAGATAAAAAGTAGTGGGTTTTTAAAAGATACGCAGTGACAAAAAATATAAAATCTTTTTTTTTTTTTTAAAGCATAGGAAAGAATTAGTCTCTTAAAGCAGGTTTGAGTTGAATGGGT
>NW_012102587.1:8056308-8058837 GCF_000951045.1 Mandrillus leucophaeus
TTTATCAACTGCACTTCCTGCCTTTTAAAAATGGTTGTGTTTTATGCGCCTCTAAAGTGTTTTGCCTTGTCTACTGTTCTGGGCAAGAGCAGTAAATAGTGCAGTGATAAGCTCAATAATTACGGTCACTGTAGGCTCTGGAAGGGTTTTATGGCTGGAGTCAATGGGCGGCATTATTATCTGAGGCCATCACACTGGGTTAAGTGTCTTTCGCGACAAATTTTCAGAGAATTTCAGTGTGTCTTTCTTCTCATCAGTGTAGCCTAGTGGGAGGTGGTGTTGGACAATGGGTAAACAGGGACTTTGTAGATGATAGCCCCAACACAAACCTCTACTTTGCTTGATAACCATGCCCTCTTGGGCAAGTCATGACCTACTTAAGCCTTGGGTTTCTTCTGCATAACATTATTATTATTAACTACTGTAGGTTACTATGAGGATTAAATGTAATAGTATGGATACAGCACTATCACGGTACCAGGTAAAGGACACCAAAAGACTAATAAAATAAACAGAATGATTTTAGAGTAATGATATAATGGTACTAACCTGAATGACAGGATAGAATGAATATTATTAAAAGAATGAAATAAAAGCAATGAAATGAAAATTGGATAACTGTGTAAAAAGACAATGATAAAACAATGTAAAATTGATAGAATTATTATTACAACAAAATGAGCACATGTCACGACCCAAGACATACATTCTTCCTCATTAAAATTGTTTTGTAACTAGGATAGGCCTGATACGTTCTTCGACAGCTCAGGAAATAGTTAATAATTATGTAAGCCATTTAGGACTCTTTCTTTTAAAATAACATATGCAAAGCATTTGGCATACTGGAAGACTCACCAAATTTGTGTTTGTGTCATTTCTTTGTAGTATTCTTAGCTCAAGTCAGGAAATACCATTCTCCCAAGGCTTTGCACATGGTCTCCTCCCAATTGGTTTGTTGGTGCTTGAACTGTATTTGAATTACCTTAAAAAGGTATGAGCACGCGTCTCTGAACATAAACTAATTGCTCCGTATGGACTCCTGTTTCTAGAAATATAGATAAACTTACAAATCTCTCTCTCTTGCATACAAAGATGAGAGGGGATTGTTCCTTGCAGAGAAGTTAGGTGTTTCCTTTAACCTAATGAAAAGACTGCAAAGTACTAGAAATAGCCAGCCTGTAACTTATTCCCTACTGAACACATGGATCCTAGGTTTATATCTGGGGCCATCACTTGCAGAATTGGACACTGTAGCTTTGAATCAGTGCCATTCAGCCCCAGGCTGAGGGCTCAAGTGTCCCCAGGGGCGCTGGTGCGTATGGGGAGGATCTGGGACCAGACAAAGCAAGAGGGATGCTTGTTTGCTTGTTTCTCTTTTTGTTGTTGTTGTTGTTGTTATTGATTTTTTTCTCATTGGTTATTCTGCTAAAGCTGTCTGTGCTTTGTGTGGGGAGAGCTGAGATGGCAGAAAGACGGAAAGCACCAACACCCATCAACACAGTGTGTGGGGCTCCATTGTGCTCAGGTTTTGCCCGTCCAGGTGTTCTCTGGTTTACAGATTATTAGACACTTCTCTTTTCTCTGTCCTTTCCTAGCTGGGATGCCATCTGGCTTTTCCCTTTGGGTGTTATTTCTCAGACAGTGACAGTGATAAATAATAAACATAAACCATCCATTTTCCTCTGGCCAGCAGCTTTCTAAGGGTCATAAAGACATATGTGTGCACTTAACGTGGAGCCACCTCTCTCCTTGCTCATTTATTTGCTGCAGCTTTTATTCTCCTTGCTCTGTGTTTATCTCCTTCATTAGTAGCCTCTCACAGATCATAAGAGTAATCTATTCTTCTTTTGGTTGTTTCCTCCCATTATAATGGTAACATGCCAATTTTAGAAATTTGACATTTCAGAAAATTGGAAAGTAAGAAAAATAAAACACTGCTGAAATCCCACCACTGGGAAATACTAGCTATTTACATTTTGCTGTATTTCTCTCGACACATACACACACACACACACGCATGCACACACACAGTTGAAATCCTATCACCAATTTATTTTTATGTCTGTTTTTTTCCAACAACATTTATGAGCATTTTCTTGTATCAGAAAACATGTTTTTTAATAACTTTAATGACCAATAATATTCCATTGTATGGATATTTCCTATTTATTTAACCTTTCCCTTATTTTCGTGTCTAATTTTTTACTGTCATAGACAATGCCGCTGTGAGCATCTTTTCCCATACCTCTTTGTTGATCCTGGAGAGACTGAGATGCACGGTGTTAAACTGCTCTCCCGCGGAGCTGTGCCCATTTGCAGTTTCTTCCATGGTGTGCCAGAGTTCATCTCACTCCCTCTATCCCCAGGAAGTATCATATTTTATTCCCTATCTTAGAAACTTAAGAAATGGCATTTTACTGTATTATAATATATATTTCCTTGACAGTATACCCTGTATGGCCTGCTTTATGTACTCAGGGTACAAATGTGATCAATTTGTTCTAATTTTCCCAAAGGGTTATTTTTTTT
>NW_012102587.1:8063270-8076728 GCF_000951045.1 Mandrillus leucophaeus
ATAGTTATTTTTTCTCATCCTTTTCCTTCTCCCAGCCTCCACCCTGTAATAAGCCCCAGTGTGTGTTGTTCCCTTATATGTGTCCATGTGTTCTCATCACTTAGCTCCCACTTATAAGTGAGAACATATGGTACTTGGTTTTCTGTTCCTGTGTTAGTTTGCTAAGGATAATGGCCTCCAGCTTCATTCGTGTTCCTGCAAAGGACATTATCTCATTTTTTTATCTGCATATTATTCTATGGTGTATATGTACCACATTTTCTTAATCCAGTCTATCATTGATGGGCAGTTAGGTTGACTCCATGTCTTTGCTATTGTGAACAGTGCTGCAGTAAACATACATGTGTATGTGTCTTTATGATAGAACCATTTATATTCCTTTGGGTGTATCTCCAGTAATGGGATTGCTGGGTTGAATGGTAGTTCTGTTTCTAGGTCCCTAAGGAATCACCATACTGTTTTCCACAATGGTTGAACTAATCTACAATCCCACCAAAAGTGTTATAAAGCATTCTTTTTTCTCTCCAACTCTCCAGCATCTGTTATTTTTAGACTTTTTAATACTAGTCATTCTGACTGGTGTGAGAAGGTACGTCATTTAGTTTTGATTTACATTTCTCTAATGATCAGTGACGTTGAGCTTTTTCTTGTATGCTTGTTGGCTGCATGTATATCTTCTTTTGAAAAGTTTCTGTTCATGTACTTTGCCCACTTTTTAAAGGAGTTTTTTTTTTTTCCTTGTAAATTTGTTTAAGTTTCTTATAGATGCTGGGTATTAGACCTTTGTCAGACACATAGTTTGCAAAAATTTTCTTTCATTCTGTAGGTTGTCTGTTTACTCTGTCGATAGTTTCTTTTGCTTTGCAGAAGCTCTTTAGTTTATTTAGATCCCATTTTTCAGTTTTTGCTTTTGTTGCAATTGCTTTGGGTGTCTTTGTCCTGAAATCTTTTTCCATTCCCATGTCCACAATGGTATTGCCTCTGTTGTCTTCCAGTGTTTTTAGAGTTTTGGGTTTTACATTTACTGACTGCCTGACTTTGAATCTTGGCATTACCATTTCCATGATGGGTCATACTATGCAATTTGTTTAATCTCGGTAAGCCTCAATTTCCTCATCTATAGAAGAAGGATTATGTGAGTACCTTTCTTATAGAATTCTGGTGAGGATGAAATGAGATAAAATGTGAAGTATATTGTATAGTTCTTGGCAGAAAGATATTCAACAAGAGTTAGCTACAAAACTATTATGCTACACAAACTCAAAAGTCCTATTACGCTAAAATACTTTACTGCATTATGTGAAGAAACTGCTGGAAATTTATTTCTTGCTTAAAATTCTGTCTTGACTTTATTGATTAGTAAGGTTAAACTTTTCCCCCCAACTTTATTTGCTATGCTTATTCGTTCTTTGGTGAATTGCCATTCAAGACCTCTCCCGTTTTCTGCTTTCTTTTTTAAATAACACTCTTTATTTTTAGATAATTGTATATTGACATGCCGTAATAAGAAATAATATAATAATAAGAAATAATACAAAGAGAGTCCATGTCACATTTTCCTCAGTTTCATATATATATATATACACACACATACATATACATATATACATACACACACACATCACATATGAGTGAATATATGTACACATATAAGTGAATATATATTCACTTACTTATTCTGTTTCTCCCTTGTTCGGATTGGAAAATTTCAATTGTTTTATCTTCAAGGTAATATTTCCCTTGCCCTCAGCATTGTACTGTTGGGTCCAACCACTGAGTTTTATTTAGGGTATTGTATACTTTTCAGTTCTAAAATTTCCATTTGGTTCTTCTTTGTGTCTTCTGTTTATTTGCTGAATCTTTCTATTTTTGTCCTTTGTTTCAAATGTCTTCTTAATTCACCTTAAGTATTATACAATGACTGATATAATTCTAACATTTATCTGTGTTGATGCCTATTTTTTTTTTTCTATTCAAGTTGAGATTTTTCTGGTTCTTTGTATATCTTGTGATGATTTTTTTACTGAAACCTGGACATGTTTGGTATTATGTGTTGAGACCCGGGATCTTATCTAGATCTTCTATTTTTGCTGTCATTTTGTAGCATTGCTCCATTAGAGGAGGGGGTGCACTACTCATTACTGCCAGGTACAAGTGGGAATCCTGGTTCCTCACTTGCTCTCTGTTGGCACCCAAGGGGTCATTACTGCTGGCTGGGGTAGGAGTTCTGGCTTCCCACTAGGTCTTTGCTGATACTACCTTGCCTAGGAGAGGTAGGGGTGCCTTGTTACTGCTCCTGCAATGGCCTTTGCTGATGCCATGGGGGAAGGGTGCTCTCATCCTCCCTGAATGGTGGTAAGGGTCTTTATTCTTCACTAGGCCTCTGATACCAATCCACCTTGTGACTGCTGGAAGGTGACCTGTTACTGGGTGGCGGGGGAGGTGGTTCAAGCTTCCCACATGGTCTCCACTCACACTATGAGAGCGGGGGACCTTGTTACTGCCCAACCAGGATGAAAGTCTGGGCTCCTTACTTTGCCTTCTCTGACATCATTCCAGTCTGGGGTAGTAGGGGTACCTTGTTAGTCAGAAGAGGGTGGAAGTCAAAGCTACCCATGAGGTCTTTGCTGGTGTGGATGGGGGTTGAGTGGAATAGAGCAAATTATTATCAATAAGTGATCTGTCTTGCTAGGTTTCCCCTTTCTTGGGGTCCTTTTGGGGTGATATTTTGTATATTTTGTTTTTGGCCTGCCCTCATCAGTATTTCCAGGTTGCTGGCTTCTTCAGCTCCAAGTCTGGGATACTCAAGGCAAACAAAACAAACAAAACAAAACAAAACAAAACAAGCAAACCCAGGCCACTCAGCGCCACGTTGTGCCTTGGGTCCGAGGTTCCTAGCCAATCTGCCTTCCTTCTTCTCTCCACCTTTCAGAGGCGTCTCATTTGTTTTATATTTAATGTCTAGAGTTTTTAATTGCACTTAGTGGCAGGAATTGAGAAGCTTACATCTATTCCATCTTTCCAGGAGTGCAAGTATCTCACTACTTCCTTAAAAAAATAAGATCTTTTTCTTATAAGCCTTTTCTAAGTAAATATTAAGGATATCAACCTCCTGACTGTCAGAACTATAAAATACAGATTTTTTTCATTTGTGGTTATTTGTATGCTTTTCTAAGACCTAAGCTTCATTCTGTGGGGGCATTTATAAAATCATTTTTGTGATAATGGTAAGGTATAAAGCATTGGTGTTTAGATCTTTGGGCAGGCTGAGGTATGTAGGGTCTGTCCTGTTACCATGGATATATAAGTGATAATTAGTTCAGAAGAGTTCAGTTTCACTGGCAGATTTAAGATTTGCATGTTCATGTCCTTGAGTAGAAAGTGGGACTTTCAGGGGACTGACCCAGAAACTGCTGTCAACACAAGGTTTGCTTTGGGTTCTCTCTGGGCTGGGAAAGTTCCTGTTAGTGATCCGGGATCCATGCTGGCTCTGCTGATGGATATCAGTGAGATCTTCATGCCTTGGACATAGCTGCAGTGAATAACCTGCCCCCTTGGCTAAACACTGGGAACCTGCTCTTTATGACTGAATGTTGCAAAGTTGAGACTCTCCTGGGACTCAGTGACCCTGGGTTTATATTTTATATGGCATTTTCAGGTAGCTTCTGGGCTTTCTGGTCCCCATAATGAGGGGTGGTCCTTGGGAAAATTGTGACCCTGGGGATATGATGTTGGATGATTCCATCTCTGTTCTTTCCCTTTATTTACTCATTTATTAAATCATCGATCCCATTGTTCATCAACTTATTAAATTACTACATTATTTTTGGGAGTCATGGAGGAAACATGAATGAAAAACATCGTTTTTTCTTACAGGATGATAGTGGCAGGGAAGACAATGATCATTACATTCAGTGACACAATGGAGAGGAACACGCGATCATCCAGAGTGCACAGTAGACAGGGATAGGCACTCAAGGAGGCCTTCACTATGGAGGGGACACCTCAGCTGAGTCTTGCTGGGAAAAAGGAATTAGCCAAGTACAGTAGGAGCAGGAGAGTGGGGGTGACCACTGAGGCAGAGGGAACAGAGAAATGTGAGGTATCCTGAGAGGTGAGAGAAGAGAGGCCCCAGGGGATAGAATGGCTTAGATTGAAGGATTATAAATAGCCACCTGCCCTTGCCAGTAGTGAAAGTAACAGAGACATGCAAGCAAAACCTTCAACAGATTTCTTTTATTTCAAATGGAATGTATCATAAAAAATTAGACTATCCACTATGGTTAGTCGTATCGTCAGGCTTCCCAGCTTAGATTTAAGCCTGAAGACAGGGGACAACCTTGTTTTTTGCAGGACAGTGGCACAATGTCCCAGAAATGTCATTCTGTCATGTGGAAGAAGAATGGACTGGATGTTTTGTCGTGGGTGTGGTCACTGGCCACTTCAGTCTTGGAAGAATTCAGTGTGTTCATTGTACTATGATATCAATGACTTTACATGAACCCAAAGCAGTATTTTGTGTCTCTGTTGTAAATGACTATTAGGAGAATGTAAGACAGTCCCAGTTTTGGGGTAAACCCACAAGCCATACTACCTATGTGGACATATTGTGGAGGTTTAGAATCTGCCCGCCTTTCTTTCCCATAAGCCACAGATAACTGAGCTTGGCTATCAGCAGATAAATTCTTTTCCGCCCATCTGTTTATGTAAATAACAGAAGGGCCTCTGGTGGGTTGTGAAGATTGTCCTGAATGAGAATATAGCTACTAATCAATGCTTTGGAAAAATGATAAAAGTTGCCGGTAAAAGGGGGAAATAAAGACTAATTCCCATTCATTATTTTCCTTTGGATCAGAAACCATTAAAACGTAAATCAAACCTTGAAACACTCAGTCAGACAGACATGGGAAAACATACGACAAAGGGTGTTTGAGGTAGACGATGGGTCGGGGGGTGGGTATGATATTTGCTATCCCGAAGAAACAATACTGCTTTCATCAAAGGGAAGAAAAAATAAGTTCTCTGGCTTTCTGTGTCCTGAGGCTGAGTTTAATTAAGGCAAGAAAGGGCAGAGAGAACTGATAAATAAAACAAAACCTAGATCTGTAGGAAACTGCCCTAGAGAAGTTAGAGGAGTGCAGCGCTGGTAATTATCATTACATGAGGGATGAGATATGTCAAGGAGAGAGGATGTCATGTGGACAATATAATGAAGTGCCATATGGGAGGGGATAGTAAAATCCAAACACCTTTTATAATACCAGAACTAAAATGCGGGGAGCATGCTCAAACACTGGTTCTTTGCAGTTTGACAAAACGGATCTTAGATGCCTTCGTCTTTATCAACTTAGGAGATGGAACCAGTGCGACCTGCAGGGTGATGTCCTTGGCCCAGTGCTGCTTATGAAAGAGAAACACTGAGAGATAAATTGTATGCATAGTAAGGGTCATATTTCAAATGATCTCAGGGCAAAGGAGATATGGACAGAAGCATAAGAGGTAACAAGAATACCTGGAGCAAATGGAAAGCCACATTGTCAAATGTGGGATGGCAAACCCATGTTTGTCCCTTTTTGTCTGGGTGACTTTGGGCAGGTCATGACTTCTCTAGTCAACATACAGGGCTAAACTACATCTACTTTATTTTAGGTGTTGTTACAAAGATTAGATAAATTAATATCTAAGGCACTTAAACAGCATCTGGCATATAGAAAACACAATATATAAAAATTTTAAAAACTTTTGTGATGAGCGTTTTCTGCCTAAGCCATTATGGGGACCCAATTTGAGATAGTACAAAAATAAAAACAAAAGGCATTGGGTAGCTCTGAGCCAACCTATAGAAGAGTCTAGAGTTAAGGCAGTGAGAAATAAACACCAGCACCCAATGGGCCATGGGAAGTAACAGGATCATAAGAGGGAGGCTAAGCCATGAGTCTGGGAGGACTGGAGAAGGCCTGGAATCCAAGCTTGGTTGGATCAAGCTGAGGGCATGTGCAAGCTCTCAATAGGCAGGGATTTATGTCACTTTTGCTCATTCTTATAAGCCCATGCCCAGAACCATGCCTGGTACGTAGTAGATACTCTCTAAATATTTGTTGAGCAAATGGCTGAAGTGTTAAGTGGGCTCTGGACATGGTGGCTTGGTATAAAGGAACAGGATTAGGATGGACAATCATTAGAGGTAAGCAACCTTAAAGGTCCAGAGAACTCCTAAACAGTCTAGGTTTTCTGCAGTGTCCATAAGCAGAAAATCCTGAAACTGGGATAACAGAAGAAACCCAAAGTAAGATTAAAGCAATAGAAAAATGTTATTTCTAAAGAAATGAAGAACAACTTGGATGCTCAGAATTACGGAGCTAGAATAAGGAGGGCTGAGCAACATCAATTAATGTATTTTTCTCTCTCTCTTCCTCCCTCTTTATGGTGACTCTCTGTCTTTAATCTACTGGTCTTCTCTGTCATAATGAAGTAGTTGCCTTCACATTTTCTTTTTCTTTTTCTTTTTTTTTAACATTATAGGTTTAGGGAATAATGTGCAGGTTTGTTATATGGGTAAATTGCATAGTGGTGGGGTTTGGGTCTCTATTAAACCCATCACCCCAAATAGTGAACACAGTAGCCATTAAGTCATTTTCAACCCTTGCTATCCTTTCTCCTTCCTGCCCCTGCCCTTGGAGTCCCCAGTGTCTACTGTTTCCATCTTTATGTCCGTGTGTACCCACTGCTTAGCTCTCACTTGTGAGAACATGCAGTATTTGATTTTTTGTTTCTGTGTTATTTCACTTAGGGTTATGGCCTTCTACTGCATAAGTGTTGCTGCAAAGAATTGATTTCATTCATTTTTCTGACTGCATAGTATAACATTGCCTCCTAATTTTAATATCCCTATGGACAGAGTAGATACACAATCAAGTGAGTTTAGGGTATAGCTAAGAGATTCCAGTTAGCCTTAAAGAAGGATTTCTTATTAAAAAAGAATTCTCAGTCCTGAAATTTGTTAGTTACTAAGGCAAGTGGAGAAAACCCTCTTTTCTAAAAGGGTTTAGAACAGAGTAGTGTAAATTGACCAGCAATATAAATTCTGCATTCTCTAGAGTGCTCTATGATCCAACAGGAAGCAGGAGAATGAACAGAATAATCTCACAAGGGCCCTCTATACAGGGAGGACATGGAATTGAAGGTGACTTTGAGTGGTTCAGGCTTGCAAAGTGGAACTGGAAGTAGGAAAGGAAAAGGAGGAAGTCCAAAGGCGGGTCAAAGCAGTGGCAGCATTCCCTACCCAGCAGACCAAAGAAGAGGATGTGAATCCTTCGTCCATTCATGATTGATTCCTTAGTTGTTAGCCTGTTTGGGATATTGTGACAGTGATGTATAGGATGGTGGTGGTGGTGGTCTGTGTGTAGGTGACTGTGTGTGTACATATGTGAGTTTGTGTGTATGTATATATATATATATGAATACCTCAGAGATACTGTGGGTTTGGTTCCAAATTACCACAATAAAGCAAATATTGCAATAAAGTGAGTCACACAATTTTTTTTGTTTTTCCATTGTATATAAAAGTTATGTTTATATTATACTATAGTCTATTAGTATGAAGTAGCATTATGTCTAAAAAGTAATGTGCATACCTTAATTAAAAATGCTAACAATCATTTGGGCTTTCAGTAAGTTGTAATCTTTTTGCTGGTAGAGGATCTTGTCTTGATGTGGATGGCTGCTGGCTGTTCAGGCTGGTGGTTGCTGAAGGTTGGGGTGGTTGTGGTAATTTCTTAAAATAAGACAACAGTAAAGTTTGCCATATCAATGAACTCTTCTGTTCACAAAGAATTTCTCTGTAGTATGCAATGCTGTTTAATAGCATTTTACCTACAATGAAGCTTCTTTGAAAATTTGAGTCAATTCTCTCAAACCCTGTTGCTGCTTTATCACTTATGTTTACATAACATTCCAAACCCTTTTTTGTCATTTCAACAATGTTCAAAGCATCTTCACCAGGTGTAGATTCCATCTCAATAAAGCATTTTCTTTGCTTATCCGTAAGAAGCAACTCTTTATCCATTCAATATTTATCATGAGATTGCAGCAATTCAATGACAGCTTCAGGCTCTACTTCTAATTTTAGTTGTCTTGCTATTTCCACCCCACCTGCAGTCACATCCTCCACTGAAGTCTTGAACCCCTCAAAGTCATTCATGAGGGTTGGAATCAACTTCTCCCAAATTCCTGTTAATGCTGATATTTTGACTTCTTCCCATGAACCTTTAATATTCTTAATGATATCTGAAAAGGTGAATCATTTCCAGAAGATTGTCAATTTGCTTTACCCAGATCCGTCTGTGAAATCACTAAGTATAGCTATAGCCTTATTAAATGTATTCTTTAGTATGACTTGAAAATTGAAATTACTCCTTAATTCATGGAATGAAGAATGAATGTTGTCTTAGCAGGCATGAAAACAGCATTAATCTCCTTGTACACCTCCATTAGAACTCTTGGATGAACCAGGTGCATTGTCAATGAGCAGTAATATTTCGAGAGTAATCTTTTTTTCTGTGTAGTAGGTCTTTATTAGTCTGTTTTCACACTGCTCTAAAGAAATACCCGAGACTGGGTAATTTATAAAGGAAAGAGGTTTAATTGGCTCACGCTTCCACATGGCTAGGGAGGCCTCGGGAACTTACAATTATGGAAGGAGGCAAAGGGGAAGCAAAAACCTCCTTCACATGGTGGCAGGAGAGAGAAGAGCTGGTAGTGAAGGGGAAAGAGCCCCTAAGAAAACCATCAGATCTCATGAGAAATCACTCACTATTATGAGAACAGCATGGGAGAAACCACCTCCATGATCCAATCACCTCCCACCAGGTTTCTCCCTAGACACATGGGGATTATAGGGATTACAATTCTTGAGAAGATTTGGGTGGGGACATAGCCAAACTATCAGTGTCTCAACAGCAGGCTTAAAATACTCAGTAAATCATGCTGTAAGCAGATGTGCTGTTATTCAGAATTCATTTTTCCATTTATAAAACACAGGCAGGGTAGATTTAGCATAATTCTTAAGGGCCTAGATATTCCAAATGGTAAATGAGCGTTGACTTCAACTTAATTTTACCAGCTGCATTAGCCCCTAATAAAACAGTCAGCCTGTACTTTGAAGCTTTGAAGCTGGCATTGACTTCTCCTCTCCAGCTATGAAAGTCCTACACGGCAGCTTCTTCTAATAGAAGGCTATTTTGTCCACATGGAAAATCTGTTGTTTAGTGTAACCACCTTCATCAGTGATCTTAGCTAGATTTTCTGGATAACTCGTTGTAGCTTCTACATCAGCATTTCCTGTTTCACCTTGCACTTTTATGTTATAGATATGGCTGCTTTCCTTAAATCCTAAAGATCCTCTGTGTGGGTTTCCGTGGAAATATGAGAGGCTGTCTTAGAAACAAATGGCAGGATTTGAACCAACCTCTGCTAGCGTCTAGCCTTTCTTCTGTAGCTTCTTCACCTCTCTCAACCTTCATAAAATTGAGAAGAGTTTAGGCTTTGCTCTCTGGATTATGTCTTGGGCTAAGGGAATGTTTTGATTTTTTATCCAGACCACTAAAACTTTCTCCATATCAGCAATAAAGCTGTTTCGCTTCCTTATTATTTGTATGTTCACTGGGGTAGCACTTTTTACTTCCTTTAACAGTTTTTCCTTTGCATTACAACTTGTCTGTTTGGTGCAAGATAGCGTTTAGCCTCTCTCAGCTTTTGACATGCCTTCCTCACTAATCTTAGTCAATTCTAGTTTTTGATTTAAAGTGAGAGACTTGCAACTCTTTCTTTCACTTGACCACTTAGAGGCCGTTGTGGGATGTTAATTGCCCTAATTTCAATGTTGTTGTATCTCAGTGAATAGGGAGACCCAAGGAGAGAAAGAGAGGTGGGGAAATGGCCAGTTGGTTGGAGTAGTCAGAGCACATATTTAGTGATTACGTTTATTATCTTATATGGGTATGATTGGAGGTGCCCTAAAATAATTACAATGGTAACATGAAAGATCAGTGGATCACAGATCAGTGTAACAGATATAATAATAAAAAATGTGACACAGGGACAGGGAGTGACACATGTTATTGGAAAAATGGTTCTGATTGGCTTGCTCACGTGGGGTTGACACAAACCTTCAATTTGTCAAAAACAAAGTATCTGTGAAGAGCGATAAAGCAGAGCACAATAAAACAAGATATGCCTGTGTATCTCTCTCTCTGTGTGTGTGTTTATGCAAATAGAAGAGGGGTCTGTATCATCAAATGTTGCTAAAGTTCTTAGAGATTGTCTGTGTGGGTTTCTATGGAAACATGAAAGGCTGTCTCAGAAACAAATGGCAGGATACTAGAGAAAAGGGCACAGATAGTCACGTTTAATATCATTTTATAATCTGGCTATTTTTGCACATTTGTGAAGGCAAGCAGGCTAAAAGAGTAATTAAAATACTTAGAAATATTTAAGAGTTTAACAGAAAAAAGAGAAAATTGGTCATCCTGCCTTTGTTTTATGCAGCTTTCACAAAATGTAGAGATTATTTCCAAGATCCTTTCTTTGATTTCTTACTTTACTTCTGCTTGTGTACCAACCAATTCTTGTTAAATATTTATGGACAAGATTAAAGACTTTATAAAACTCAGCAGCTGGCAGCTGTCCTCGCCTAAAGGATAAAGCAGAGAGTCTTCATTTTAATTGGGTAACTATGTGACTGAAATATCTAACCCCCAAGGGAAATACAAGAGTTAAAATATGTAAAGCAATTTTTAAAAGAGAAAATCGCTCTCTACATTTTATAGTTTTTATTTCCTTTGGTAGTTGCGTGTGAAGGTGAAATTACAGTGTTGTCTTTTATAGCTTTCTAAGGTTGGAGGCACATTTCAATGTTTCCGAATGCCTCCTAATAACATTCAGGTAGAGAACACATCATTCTGCTCTGTGTTGTGACACAAAATTGCTCATCATATTTCACTTCTGAGAATCTTCCACCCAGCTGTCTCGTGACCAAGTTATAAAACGACAGAGTAAACTTAAAACTGCAGAGGGTGGGGGAATCTGCTAAACTGACTGTTGGACAGACATTGAATGCAACAAACAGAAGTTGAAGAAAAAGGGTTTTTTCCATTTTTGAGCCAATAATTACCTGAAGTTTAACAGCAATATTCTTAGCGTTGAGCCTCTGATGTTGGTCTTGAGAGACTCAACTGATCTCAAACAAATCAACTTTCCCTCCATGGGTGTGATCCTTAACCAGAACATCTAGGTCTTGGACAAGATGTCTCCTGAGATTCCTTTAAGGGCTAAGTATCTAAGTCAGGGTCAACAAAGCAAAGTACCATGAACCAATTTCCATCTACTGCCTTTTTTTGTACAGCCTTGTGAACTAAGAACATTTTTGACGTTTTTAAATAGTTGGGGAAAAAATTTAAAAAAAGAATATTTTCTGAATGTACAAATTATATAAAATTCACATTTTAGTGTCCACAAATAAAGTTTTATTGCAACACAAGGAAGCTCATTTGTTTACGTGTTGTCTGTGGCTATTTTTACACTACCATGGTATAGTCAAGTGCTTATGACAGAGACTGTATGGCCCTCAAGCCTAAAATATTTGCTATCTGAACTTTTACTGAAGAAAGTCGCCAATCTCTCTCTAAATGATTCTGAATCAATTTAAAAGAGTCAGTCAAATCATCTTTTTTGTTTGTTTATTTGAATGATAACTTTCTTAATAGTAATATTGATTGTGTTTGAAAAAATCTTTGTTAAATTTTTGCTCTATTGTTAAAGAAGGAAGTTGTAGTTTTCTTTCAGCAAATCTGATAACTACTGGGGCCACTTTCCCTGATAATTTTTCCTATCTCAGCTTCACATGCGTAGAGTCAGCTGCATTCCTCGAGGAATGAGAAAGGTGGGTAATATAACGTATAGACCAAAGATTTTGAGTTTCATTTCCTCTCATTAACTTGAGATGAGGTCTCCCATGTTTATAGGTCTCAAACCCAGGACCTGGGAAAAAACTTCTGCCTGGCTGAAATGTAGAGAAACCCATTATTAGCAGAACAACTGGAAAGTGAACATTTTCCAACACCCTGCTTGGTGCCAGCTTCAGTGTTAGTGTTTTGTGTGCAGTTTTATTATTCCTTATAATAACCTCATCTCCCAGAAGGGAGAGTCTGAGTTGTGGAGAGGTTAGAGAGCTGGTAAGTGGGGGAGGGTGGATTTGAGCCAATGTCTGTCTGATTTCAAAGCTCATGTTCTTACAAAGTCAATTTAATATTTACAAGAATTCTCTCTTCCCAGTAAGGAAGTCACCCAAAGAAACAAAAAATAAGATGAGAAGACCTGTACATTTTGGATCAAAGCAAGGTCCAGGAATCTCTGTCAGTCTGTATGGATGTGTTTCCTAAAGCCAATGCTGGTAAAACACTTCCTAAATTTCTTCCGATCTCTGTTTTCAATGGTCAGAGTTTCCTTTATGACATTCTGTTCGGTTTCTTCTTTTTTGGACACAGAGTGTTGATCTGTCACAGGCCGGAGTGCAGTGGTGTGGTCATGGCTCACTGCAGCCTCAAATCTCCTGGATTCGGGTAATCTTTCTGCCTCAGCCTCCTGAGTAGCTGGGACTACAAACATGTGCCACCATGCCTGGCTAATCTTTATTTATTATATTTGTAGTGATAGGGTCTTTCTGTCTTTCCTGGGATTTTTGGTTTGTTTGTTTCTTTAAACGTGGTATTCTGTCTGCCTAGAACACTGCTGTCACTTTGTGTTTTTGACACCCTACTTGCCTTTAAGGGCTGGCTCTTAGTATACAGAAAGGAGCCAAGAGTCTTGACATCTTTGCTCACCATTACCAAGTGCCACCACTCACATCCAATCTGTTAGGCACCTCCTTACCTCCAGCAGATCGCATCCTCCTCCAAGCTTGTATTTTGGGAAACTCAACATTCTGCCATGGAGTCTCACTAGACTGTATGCTTTTTGAAGTCAGGAATGATGTCTCAGACCTACATACCCCTGCAGCATGGAGCATGGTGTCTCATGTAGGCAAAGAGCATTTGTTGAAAAGGATTATATGGAAAAAATTCCATTCTAGCAATTTACCTCATTACCCATTTCCAAGTGTCTACCCTATGCTGAACCCAAGGTCAAGCTGAATGAATGCACTGCTGCTGTTTGTGCTTGTTTTGGCAGAGAAGGGACTGGTTTGAGCTGAGGTGCAACATCTAGTCACAGTGTTTTTGAAACAGATTCTTGAGTTTACTGGAAAGAAATCCTCTTTGTTTTACCCGGGTGGCACTTCTTATTACACTCTATCCCTGGAGTCTCTGGCCCTTCCTTGCAGAACTGATGGAGGCACTACCCACTGCTCAGTTGACTCCAACTTTCCAAATCCCATCCTTTATTTTATTTTATTTTATTATTATT
>NW_012102587.1:8077573-8079543 GCF_000951045.1 Mandrillus leucophaeus
CACTTTTGGCATCTATTTGTGGCAATAATCAGGAGAGTCACTGACAAAGCAGTGCTGGGAGGATGGACCTCATGTTCATGAACCATCTGAGCTGCACCAGTTGGGTCCCGGCCTCTCTCTCAGTCCTGATCCCTGATCCCTACTGCATGTGTAGTATGGGCTGAACTTGTGCTGGGCTGTAGGCATAGTGCATTAATGCAACCCATTTTGACCTTTACTCAATGTCAGACACTGTTCTGAGGACTTCAGAGGCATTATCCCGTTTAACTTCACAACTATGCCTATTTTAGAGATAAGGAAATAGATTTAGAAAAGTCAAATGACCTGACGAAGATTACGTAGTTGTCAGAGCCAAGAATCAAACCCAAAGCCCTCTGACACCAGAAGCCAAGCTGAGACCAACCTGAGTGGTTTGGTTTTTGTTGCTGTTGTTGCTGTTACCGAGTTTGTTCCAAAATCTCATGCCAAAATATTTGCAGCCTTCAGTTACTGACTTTTGACTCAGGAGCTGTAGTTCAGATCCTCATCTTTCCTTTCTTAGAAAAAAAGTCTGATGGAGAAAGGGTCATACTTGGAGTCATTTAGAAACTAATTTGATAGCTGTAAGTGTCCTTTAGAATAAAACTCTTTTCCACTTTGTACTCTTGGAACCTTTATTGCTAAGTGTGGAGTGGCAGGGGAGGTGGAAAGCAAGATGAGCTGTGAAAATAAGTGGATTTTCTCTGATGTCTAATCCACTAATTATGTCAAGTAAAATTGGATCACGCTTGTAATTCAGTTTTTACTGTTTGCATTAAGAAATGCTGTTGGCAGAGTTGTGAGCAGAGAAAGGGAAAAGGACATTGCAAGTCATTACTGAATGTGAAGAGAGTGAGTAGAAGTTTATTTTTTGGGGAGGTGGTCAAGGTGTTGCATTTGGCTGCCCAATTTAGTAATGTAGCTGCAGCAGTAATAACTAAAGTGGCAGTGCAGAATATTAAGGAAAGTAATGTGGGAAGCAATTTGAATATGTCATGATGACTACTCTGTGTTTGCATACAGGATGAGGAGTAATGTGCAATGCATGAGTTCTTTTTCACTGAATTTAAAGGAATTTTAACCCACAAACTAATACCAGTGATAGAAATTTCAAGAAAGGAATAAACCTTTGGGTGAGAAATTTCAGGCTGATTAGCACTGTACCTGCCTTCAAGTTTGCTTGGAGCCCTAGGCTACCTCCTCCTTCTCCATTTATAACAGTTCTGGTTCCTCTCTTAGGATTACTTTTATTTCTTTAGATACCTTTTTTCTCTCACTTGCTTAGATTTACTATTTATTTATTTATTTATTTATCTCCTCAAACATTCTGAAGCTACTTGGGAATGTGCCTTCCTCTAGTCTTCTTGGCATACCAACACCATTAAGTGCTAAAATTTGGAGGAAAACAACAAGAAGGTGACTTTCTTCTCACTTAGAAAGAAGAAGACTGGGAATAAAAACCACCCTGAGTGGGTTGTATGTACAGGAAACAAAGTTTTCTAGAAGGGACTGTCTCTGTCCAGTAATTTTGTTCACATTCTCTCTCTATCGATGTCCCTCTCTTCTATGATATCTTAATAGTTTGATAAAATTGTCTTACAGAGGAGGCTTTACCCAAAGCTTGCTATTTGTTTTATGGCCCCGTCATCACCATTCTCCATTCAGGACAGTGCATTTCTGTCATCTACCCACTGAGCAGGAAGCAAACCAGACAACCACTCTGATCCAGCAAGAGCAAAATTATAGTTATGATATTCTTTTATCCAACCCCAGCCCTGAGCTCACTTTCCCTTTTTTCAACTGGGCACTTTCGCTTTCGGTGTCAAGTAAAATTCGTTTTTCTGTAGCCACTCCTGGGAAGGGGAGAGAAGTGGAAAGGGTGGGTTGAGCCTGGTGTCGTTGTAGGAGGAGGTGGCAAACACTGTCCTGATGAACCTGTGAAGCCATAGGGG
>NW_012102587.1:8086768-8087408 GCF_000951045.1 Mandrillus leucophaeus
TCTTGGTTGGACAGGCTGGAGTAGAGCTGCTGAGTTGCATGGTAACTCTATGTTTAACCTTTTGAGGAACTTCCTGGTGCTGTTTTCCAAAGCAGGTGCACCATTTAGCACAGGGCCTTTGCAAATGCAGTTTTCCTTTGCTCCCTTCCCCTGTTGCCTGCTCCTCCTTCAACTCTCATCTCAAATATTTCCTCAGAGACACCTTAGCGGACCTTCAAGGCTAATTCAGACCTCTCTGTTATATACACTTATGGAAATTAATATTTTTTTGTGCACATAAATTTTGTGTGCATATTTTGTTAACATGGGCCCTTTGTGTCTCAGTTTATCTATTTAAGTACTTATTTGTAAACTAGGGACATCAATATTTAAATTACACTGAGAATACTAGAGTTAAAGCATCCAGCAGCTGGAGCCTAAAGCATAATAGAGCTAAAGATGGTAGTTATGGGGGGCGGAGCAAGATGGCCGAATAGGAACAGCTCCAGTCTCCAACTCCCAGCACGAGCAACACAGAAGACCAGTGATTTCTGCATTTTCGACTGAGCCTCTGCTGCTGATACCCAGGCAAACAGGGTCTGGAGTGGACCTCAAGCAATCTCCAACAGACCTACAGCTGAGGGTCCTGACTGTTAGAAGG
>NW_012102587.1:8087458-8109359 GCF_000951045.1 Mandrillus leucophaeus
AAAAAAAGATGGTAGTTATTATTTTATCACTCTCTGTATGGAATATAAAATCAGAATCCTAATTACACATTTAATGAGCATGAACCAAACTTAATTGACCTTTCCATGGTTTTCTATTAATAGCTAGTTGGTACTTGCTTTATGCGTTTCGTTGTCTAGGAGCATTTGCCAGCAGACAAACAGGCAACAGAGGTGTAGAGAAATGTAATGGAAAGAAAATATAAATAGAGAAAATTCAATCATTAATGTATTTGAATTTGGCAATTTACTTCAGTTAGCAACTGACTGAGATTTTAGTTTAGAATGAAAGACCTTGGTCTAGCTCCAGGAACATCAAGGCCTGGGTGGGGCCTATTTTGTGAACCATGGTTCTTAATGATTTTTGGGGATTCTCTTGTGTACATCAGTTTTACTCTGAGAATTCTGAAGAGCTGAGTGCTACATTTGCTTCAGCTTTTCTCTGGTGATGCTTGGCCAAGTCCAAGGCTAAAGCCAGTCTCCCAACATGGCAGTGGTTCTTTCCAGTCAAACACTGGGCAGCCTGATCTGTTGCTCAGCAGCTCTGCAGGCTCAGCTCTGCTGGGGAAACCATACAGACAACCACCTGGAAGTGAGGGTTGTGCTTCAGTCTGTGCCAGCATTATTGCAGATTCAAGAGGAGACTCTAGGACCAGGAGTGGATGTGGAGTGTGTGGATGGTTTTTTGTGACGTAGAGAGCTAAGATCTTGCAGCTCACAGTTGAATGAAGGTAGTTTCAGGCTTCAGGGAACCCTCCCACTTGAGTCTATGGGTTTTCTTTTTTATTTCAATACTAATAAACTTTTGCTTTATTTTTAATAGACTTTTAGAGCAATTTTGTGTTCACAGCAAAACTGAGTGGAAGGTACAGAGACTTTCCATATGCTCTTCAGCACCATGCATTCATAGACTCCCTCATTATCAACATCCCCCACCAGAGTGGTACATTTGGTGTAATTGGTGAACATACATTGGCACATTAATACCACCCCAAATCCATTTTTTACATTAGCATTCACTCTGCTGGATTCTATGGTAAGGTATGTTTAGTTTTGGAAGAAACCATGAAACGTTCTTCAAAAGTGGCTGTACGACTTTGCATTCACATCAGCAATAAATGGCGGTTTCTGTTGCTCCATGTCCTCGTCAGCATTTGGTGTTGTCAGTGATCTGAATGCTGGCCATTTTAAAAGGTGTGTAGTGGTATCCTATTGGTGTTTTAATTTATAGTACCCTAATGACATATGATACAGAGAATATTTTCATATGCTTATTTACATTGGTGTTATACCTTCTTTGGTGAGGTGTCTGTTAAGAACTTTGTTCATTTTCTTATCTAAGCTTTTTCTATGCTGAGTATTGGGGGAATGCGGGACAAGGAGAAGGACATATTCTCTTCCCTCAGGGAGCTGCCAGAGGAGAAATGACAGTTTCTATTAGGAATTGGCCTTACAATCTCCCAGGTTGATGGATGAGTCATCACGCATATACATGCACAGAAATTCACTTTGTGCTCGTGACATTAAGTCTTCTCTACTCTCTTCTGGCCTCTTCTCTTTTTTAACTTCCTGGTCTCCCACCGAGTTCTTGTCTGGAGCTACCCTGTCTGAAGAGGGTGCTGTGGGTGCCTGGCACAGACACCTCCTGGTATGCTCATTCCCTGCTGACGGGCCCGCTGATCTCTGAAACTGGCCCAAGTGTCCCATAGAACTGATACTTATGGGTTTTAAAAAAAATAAACATAGAAATTGACCCTCTCAGTCTTAAAACTTGAGAAAGTTACATTTGTCTTATCTGAGTTCCTTTCTCAAGAAACCAACATCAGACGTCCCGGATAGTATCAAGGAATAGAAGCTTACCAGATCACCACATCTGGACAATGAGATGCCAGACCCTCATCTGTCCTAATTGCCTAACCACACCCTGCTGCCTATTGACCAGCTCTTCTTCCTTACCCCTCCCTAAATCCTGTTTTCTCACCCAGTTACATTTCTTCCCTGCAATATAAACCCCTAATTTTAGTCACTTGAGGAGATGGATTAGAGACTGATCTCCAATATAGTCGGCTGCTGCAACTGAATAAAGCCTTTTTACCTGGCAATACTCATTGTCTCAGTGATTGACTTTCTGTGCAGTGAGGAACAGGATCTAGCCCAAACCCGTGGCATTTCAGTAACAATCACCATTACCCGCCATCTCCCTCTCAGCCTTGAGAACGTACTCATCTGAGAGGTAGCCTTGCACTCGCCCCTCCCCTATTCTTTTCTTGCCTCATGGTGAGATCAATGCCGGATCCAACCGAAGTGCGTTTCCAGCTGAGACCTTCTATTAGTTTGTTCTATTCTATTAGTTTGTTCCCCTTCCCTGTCCCCTGCATCCTCATTCCTCATTCCTCTCCTGAGAGCATGCTCCCCGTCAATCACTTGAAGAATCCCTGTTACAGGCCCTAGGGAAGCCAACCTAAAATAATGCCCATGCTCAAGCCTTCCCTCTGTTTCTCTTCAATTAGGACCTGGCCCTCCTTAAACTTCCAGTCAACTGCGTGAAAGTGGGTCATATTAAGAAGTAATTATAAATAACGCTTCCTAGTTTGTTTGTAGGCTAATGTGTTACTGTTTCTTGATAACACAATGCCTTCACTCAGTTAACCATTCATCTTATTTTTAGGACTTGCTTAAGTAACAACCTTAGTGGGAAAATGCCAGTGGAATTTCATGAGCATGACTGGCAATGCCTGCGAGGAGGAGAAGGATGAGATACTTTTGGTTAGGTGGGTTTTTCAGCATCTCTTCTGGAAAGACCTTTTGAATCACCCTCTTCTTACTACTGCTACCTGCCAGTGATTTGCTCTTTCCCTCCTTGATCTCCCCAGAGTATATAATGGATGAGTATCTCTTTATTGCATTTATAATATTGCATTGCAGTTATTTATTTATTTTTTTTCCTGGTTGCCGCCTCCCACTAGACTGGGAGCAACTAAAGAGCAGAGGCCTTGTCTTATTCGTCTCTATCTCCCCAGTGCCTAGCATGGTGCCTGGTACCCAGGAGGAACTCAAGCACTGTGTGTGACAAAAGAATTAATAACTCTGATGAAAAGTCCACCTCCTCCTCCACTTTCACATGTATGCACCTGGGCACATACATGAATACACATAACATTTATGGCAGAGTGAAATGTTTAGAATATTAGTCAATTGTGTTTCTTCCTAGTATTTCTTCAGTTTTCAGACTGGAAAATGATACCCCAGGTCAAGGGAAAGAGAATAGAGAGGGAGGCGATGGGACATAGAAAGAAGGTGAGTCTCTAAAATAAGTTTTAGAGACTGAAGAGGGAGAGTGGTCAAGGAAGGCCCAAGATAAACTTTTGGGACACAAGAGGAGAGAGGACCAGACTGCTCTCCTTGGTGAGTTCTCTTGTAGAAGGCAAGACCCAGAAGGGAGGACGATACATGGTTAGTCAAAGAATAGGGTCTTAAAGAGAATCTCACATGAGAATAGTGCTCACAAGGGCACTATTTTAGGTTGGCTTCCCTAGAGCCTGAAACAGGGATTCTTCAAGTGATTGATGGGGAGCATGCTCTCAGGAGAGGAATGAGGATGCAGGGGACAGGGCAGGGGAACAAACTAATGAGAATCCAGGGGTCCCTGGGAACTAGGCTGGCCTAGAAGCAACGGAACTTTGCTTAATACACTCGAGGGCCCAGAGAGTGCAGTAAGATATGACTCTGAGCACACAGGCTAAGGGCTAGTTAGCTGGGAAAAATGCCTGGAAGAGAGACACTTTTAAGTTGACTGAAATCTGTTTTCTACCCTTGTGGAATAAGGAGTCAAATAAAGGAGTGAAATTAAATTATCAAAAAATAAAATGTTGCATTTAGTGCACAGCTCAACTTGGAACTGAGACTTTCTTTATAAAGAGTAAAACTGAAAACTCTGGGTAAATGAATCAACCGTGGGCAGAGGGGTCAGAGAGGTGTAGGCTAAAGAAGAGTCTGTGTCTGGGACCTGGTTCATGGGACTTCGGGACTCCGTGAAGTCAGGTAGGACTCCTGGGGTGGCTATGAGGATGTGAAGAAAGGAAAATGATAGGTGATCTCCCTGCCTGGGCTTTTTCAACTCCCATCACACCACCTGTGAGCATCTTATAAATATAACAGGGGAGGCCCAGACATTTCAAAAAGCCAACTAGAAGAACACTGATGTAGAAGCCTCCCCTGGCGCTGTTGTGGGGATACTGAAACTGCTGTTGCTGTGAAAACCAAAAACCGTGCCAAGTACTCACTTGCCTCGAGTCAGAAAGGCAGCCTGGAAACCTTCGCTTGATAAATCTAATCATTATTTTTTTTCCCTGAATACTCTTGGGCAAATTCAAGACTGCTTGGAGAAATGGATATGAATATATACAGATAAACACTGGCATGTAGACATGAATACATATAGATAAACACCCACCTCAGACATAACTATATAGATATGATCATTTACTAAATATTCAATACTTCCTATTCTGGAGGCTGTGGAAATGATTTTATAGACATTATCTCATTTTGTTCTTCCTTCAACAATGAAAGGAGAGTGATGTTACATTACTTTAACACGACAGGAAATGGAGGCACAGAGTGGTTGAACAATAGGGTCACAGACCTAGGAAAGGATAGGGCTTCTCTATATGTTGACGCATAATCAATGCTGACCCTTCCTTAGGTATTATGGTAGATGAATGTGCTTGAATGACTCCCTTACACCGTCCCTTAATACTCATTATTCAGCTCATTTTAAATTCCTTTATCAACGTTATTAACAAGAATCATAAGGGAATGATTTTAGCATAATTGTATGAAACAGGGAGACAACAGCTCTGGAGGGAGGTCATGGGTATCTATGTGTGCACATGCACAGACGTATGCATGTACACACTCATGTGTTTCATGGAACTGAATAAAACTACGAAATTGCCATGTCTAATACCTTAATTTCACAGATGTAGAAATAGCAGCTCAGAGAGGCAAGTGACCTGCCCATGGCCCCAGGAACCAGGTCTAGAGGGACCCTGCTGTATCTTTGCCTGAGAGATGGAGCTGTCTGTTACCGGCACAGCCTGAAGGGGAAGAAGTCCGTGGAAGGGAGAGGGCAGGGAGCTACCTCACCTGCTAACTCTTCTCGATTGAACCAGCTCTCCACTTGGGAATTTGACTGCAACATGACTTCTCAGGACACCAGGCATCCTAGCCTTAAGGAGGGCACAGGTACATTTTCCTAGGCCAAATTAATATGGATTTTGAATTACCTTCTATTATTGTTCAGAAAGATCCTTTCTGCATTGGTGGCTTTGACATTTCCCAGGCTGCAAGAGCCATGGATCTCCTCTGACAGCTGCGTTGGAGAAGGTTCTGAAAGTCTTCTTTACATCCCTAACCAGACAGGTCATCAGGAAACTCCTCCTACAAGCGCTGACCCCTTCCCGGCCAATCCTGTGTCGGGCTCTGAGGTATAGATACCACCCAGTTGCTGCCCTCAGAATCAACCCAGCCCTTGCTTCTCTCCCAAGAGTGAAACTTGGAGGCATTAATATATATTTTTGTTCTGCAAAACTTCAAAGAATAAAACATTAGAAATAAAACTATAACAATCATCCATGTGCCTGCCACCCAGATTTATTAATTTTTTTTCAAGAAGTAAAACATAAATATAGTTAAAAATTCCTTGTGTATCCCTCCCAGTTCCAATCCTCCCTGAGAGGCAAGCACTGTCGTGAAGTTTGTTACTGTTCTACATGTATTTCACAGTTTTATTATATATTCATATTCACATAACACATAAACTTAAAAGACATAAACTCATACTGTATATAAATTAAGTTTTATACTTAATATAATTTATATATTACACATTATAAAAATTATGCTTATGTACTGCATAAGCTTTACACTTAAATATTATAATTAATCAAAAATAAATTATATATTTACATAAGCTAACATTTATATACTGTATGTCTAACATTAACATTTATACTGTGTATAGTGTATATAAATTAAAATGTACAAAATTAGCATCAAACCTTTCATATAATGATGGTGTAACTTGCCTTTTAGCCAACACAATATATTTTTATTTCTATTCATTTTGATGCATCTTGATTCCCTTCATTCATTCAACTGCAGTGGAGTTTTCCATCATTGGAACATATCACAAATAATTTATGATTGTCCTGTGATTTGCAAAGTACACTTGTTTGAAATTTCCTGTGACTACAAACAATGCTGCCACACGTTCTGTGGCTGTTTTCTTGTGTACACATGCGAGTGATTTTAGGACAGATACCTAGAAGTGGACGCTTCCCCCTCACCAGGTATTGTCGGCTGTTTTTTAAAGATGTCTGCATGTGCACTCTCATGCCAGCAGCATAAGAGGCTCCCATTTCTCTGCATTCCTGCTGCCACCAGGCCATGTTGATCTTGAACTCTGTTGTTAATTGGATGGAAGTGAAATGGGATCTCATTGGTGTTTCACTTGTTTCCTCACTGTTCATGAAGCTGACAATCTTTTCATACGGATATTGACCCTCTGGGTTTTTGCTTCTGTGAAATGCCTTTTCATAGCTTTTGTCTATTTTTCTCTGTTGGGTTATTTATCTTTCCCTTATTAATCTGTAGGAGTTTTTAAAATATTCAGGTTTTTAATCCTTTGTTGGTTGTGAGCATTCACCATGATTTTCCTGGTTTGTGACTTGTCTTTGAATTTTGTTTATAATGTTATTGATTATGTGGAAGTTTTACATTTTGATGTAGTTAAATTTATTGCTGTTTTTCTTATAATATATGCATTGTGTGTCCTGTTTAAGAACTCCATCATCTGCTTCTGGCTACTGACATTGCTCCGGTTGAAAGTTGGCATCTATGACTACGCGTCGGACAGGGAGGAGGCCTTTTTTTATTGCTTTCTAAATTCTTAATTACAACAACAACCCCACCATTAGGTAAATTCAGGTTCACACTAATAATTCCAGATGATTTTATGCCATGGAGTGTAGTATAGTGCTGAAAAGTGTGAGTTCTGAAGTGAGACTGCCTGGATCTGGATCACTTACTTTGGGCAAGTTACTTAAACTCACTTGGGGAATGATACTCTGGTACTTACCTTGTAGGGCTGCTGTAGAGATTAAATTAGTTTATGAATGCAAAGCCCTTAGAACAGTTTCTGGTACAATGTAAGAGCCAAGGGCTCTCTCTTGCTATTGTTATTATTGTTATTAGCATCATTTTTTATCACTGTTAGTACTCAGATTTCCACTGGGCTGGGTTTCTAGGGGCTACCTTCAGACATTAGAGCTGCCATCCTCTACATGCTTCTCAGTGCCTAAACTGAAATCATCTTGTTCTGCATGGCCCAACACCACCTTAGGACACTTGTTTTCGAGGAAGTGAAAAACATTAGAATGCAAGTGGAAAAATCATTGCATTTGGTGCCCCAGTTTGCTGCTATCAGACATTTTATCTTATTTAGCTTTCTTTTTCTTTCATTTTTTTTTTTTTTTTTTTTTTGAGATGGAGTCTTTCTCTGTTGCCAGACTGGAGTGCAGTGGTGCAATCTCGGCTCACTGCACCCTCCGCCTCCCGGGCTCAAGCAATTCCTCTACCTGAGCCTCCTGAGTAGCTGGGACTACAGGCACGCCCGGTTAAATTTTTGTATTTTAGTAGAGATGGGGTTTCACTGTGTTGGCCAGGATGGTCTCGATCTCTTGACCTCATGATCCGCCTGCCTCGGCCTCCCAAAGTGCTGGGATTACAGGCGTGAGTCACCATGCCTGGCCTTACTTAACTTTCAAAAAAAGTAGAGAATTAAAGGTTTCAAGGGGTCAAGTCCTATCTGAATTCAGAGAGAGTCATCATGCTCTGAAATCTCCAAAGCAAGACAGATGCATTAACACAGGTGCTTGTGAGGAGTTCAGAGTCTGTCTATTGTGAACGTTTCCCCAGTGCCCCTTTCCCTTTCTCTGGTTTAGTCACCCCTCATTCTTGTGCTTCTCAGACAGGCTGCGAAAGCGTCACCCCTCTCCTCTCTGTCTCCCATCCACAGGGGTGGGCATGTTACCCAAGCTGGATTACCCATCTGGCTCTACTAATTCTTCTAAGAGGTGGGCATGTGACCCAGGCTAGGCCAATGAGATTTTCTTTTTGCCCTTGACTGACTGGAGAACAGTTATTTCTTTCCTGATGGCAAGCTGGAAAGAAGAATCTGAGGTGCTGGCCAAGTTGTTCAATTGTCAGCCTTGTCTAGTAGATTCTAAGCCCTTGTAGGGGAGTCAGGGACCATGTCCACCTTGCTTGCTATTTTAGCTCTTGAATCAAATAGCCCAGGTCCTGGGAACATGATAAAAATAGTTGAAGAAAATTGTGGTTTCCTTCCAGAAAGCTTCTAGGCCACGTGCTGGTCAACTCTGCCTATTGCTGCTCACTCTGCACCTTCCTGGGTCCTCTGGTTCAGGGCCTCAGCTCCTGTGGTTCAACCAGAGTATCTCATTGATCACATTTGGATTTGACCTTTGGACTTCAACCTTACATACCTCCCAGCACATACTTTTGGTGTCGACTTTTCTTTTCCATCCAGAGGGCCTGCAGAGAAAAGTGTCCTTGACTCTGTGACCTGCTTTAGGTCCTTCTGGAGTGAGCAGTTAGTTTCCTCCCACTCCCATCCATCCTCAGCCAGAGCAGGAGATGTATTCAGTCAACTTCAGCTCATACTCCTTGTTTGTGATCATAGATTCTGCATTTGTGGTCTACGCAAAAAGAGTGAGGCACACAGTTAAGACAGCAGATAGAAAAAATATATTTTTATATTGTTTTAACCCATGACTTTTCAAACTTTACTATGCCTCACAATTACCTGGAGTATTTGTGAAGAGACAGATCTCTGGGTCTCACTCCCAGAACTCTGGGTCTAGAGTTAGCTGGTCTGGGGTGGAACCTGAGAATCTGCATTTATAGCAAGTTTCCAGGTGATGCTGATGCTGCTGGCCTGGGGGCCACACTAAGAGCCATCGTTGAGTCATGTTCTCTTTTAACAGAGGTGCTCACTATCAGGATCTGATGGGCTTTGGGTTAAGGGTGAGTGTATGGATCCAGGATCTGTCGTAGAAATAGAAATCACTTGGATTATGAACAGGAATTTAACAGGGAATTAGGAGCTGATGAAATTGTTGGAAGAATTGGAGGAGTGCCTCTAGGCTTGGCCTCCAGGAATGGGAATGGTTCCTGGGACAAGGTGGCAGCATCAGCCGCTTCCCCAGCAAGAGAGCTGAGAATCAGAAGGCCACCACTAGCAGTGCCAATGCCAGACCACCCAGGCACTGCTGCCACCCAAGGCACAGCCGCCACTTTACACCCGCGAAGCTGCTGACAACTCATGGAGCGGTCTCCCTCCATGTTGCTGTGGTTCCGTGGCTCTTCTGAGGGAGAGAAAATGTCAGCCTCCTTCTGCCTTTCAAATTTCATACAAGTGTATTCAGTACCCTAGCACAAAGGAGCCTGGGATGTTTTTTAACCTATCAAAGTAGAGGTTAGTAAGTGGGGGTTCAAAGGTGTAAGTGATTCAGCAGAAGCCTAGTTTCTGGGGAAGGGAGGGAACTTGGGGGAGACGTGGTTAGCACATGCACACTCAAGGGACTCAGATTCTATTCTGGTGTTCTGGTAAGAGACTAGCCATTGGCTGTTTCTGGGAATTTTCTTTCATTTAGACGGTGAGAAGAATTTCTGCATCAGGGAATCAAAGAGAAAAATATTAATTTAGCTACATATGTTTATACTCTGGAGAAATAACCACTATAGGAATGCTTGCAATCGCTTTTATTACTATCATACATTGACTTCGTTTATTGGAGGATTTCCCACCCTTAGCACTATTGACATTTCACACCATGTAGTTATATCTTGTGGAGGACTGTCCTGTGCACTGTGGGACATTAAGCAGCACCCCTGACCTCTACCCACTGGATGATGGGTGCATCCCCCAAGTTGTAAAGACCAAAAATGTCTCCAGACATTACCAAATGAACCTTGGTGGAAGGAATCATCCATGGTTGGGAATCACTGATATACTCAATCTATATACATATAATATCTTTGCATATATAAAATGGTTTATTGCAGGCTTTTTTTGTTTTGAGACGGAATCTTGCTCTGTCACCCAGGCTGGAGTGCAGTGGTGCGATCTCGGCTCACTGCAAGCTCCGCCTCCCGTGTTCACCCCATTCTCCTGCCTCAGCCTCCCGAACAGCTGGGACTACAGGTGCCCACCACCATGACTGGCTAATTTTTGTGTTTTGTTTAGTAGAGACGGGGTTTCACCGTGCTAGCCAGGATGGTCTCGATCTCCTGACCTCATGATCTGTCTGCCTCGGCCTCCCAAAGTGTCGGCCTAATGCAGACTTTTAATCAGAATGTCCAAGCATAAATTATAGCATACCTCTATGATGGAATAGTATGCAGTTTCAAAGGATGTGTAATCATGTATCAAAATATATTTAGTATATTGTTAAGCTTTAAAAGGCACACTGCATACAAACTCCAGTTGTGTAAAATGAAATTGAATGCGTGTACTAATGCATTCTAGTCCAAGGAAAATAAACCAAAATTATAATTGTGGCTATTTCTGAGTGATAGGATTACCTGTGCTTTTAATTTTCATCTTATTTTTTCTACATATCCAATTTTATAAAACAAATATGCATGCATTATATACATGTGATATTTGAGTAACTGTTGTTATCACTGAGAAGAGAAGGAGAGAGGAATTTAACATTAATGAAACATCTATTCTATTCCAGGCACTATAAAAGATACCACCTCACCCTAGTCGACTTTAAAGCACTGTGCAATGGCATCAGAATGGACTGGAGTGGCAGACAGAATTGGTTTTAAATCGTGGCCCCCAGGACCTGCCTGGACCTCCCTGGACCTGCCTGGCCTTGGGTGAGTTGCTTAATCTCTGCAAGTTTATGTTTCTTTCCCTGTAAGCTGGTGCTGGGTTTTCAGGGTGGCTGCAAGGATTAACAGAGGTGATTTAGGCCATGTGTTACTATTGATTATTAGGCAGAACTTCCCCCGTGGGTGGGATGTGCCCTTTTTTCCTTCAACACACCGGTTCCAATCTTGCATCAGTGACGGCCACATTGCCACATCCAGTCCTCCTTTCCCATCTTCCTGAGAAGAGGCAGTAGACTAGAAGAAAGGAGAAAGTGAGTAAAGCCAAAAACCCAGCACTTCTGAGAAGCTGGATTTGCTTTCTTCTCCTCAGGGCTACTGACAGGCCCTTTAGCAAGACAGAGGCTAATTACTTACCAGGAGTGAAAGAAAATGTGTCGTTTGGTTGTTCTGGCTTTTCCCAGTGCAATAAATCACAGCCACAGGAATCCAACTTAATTTGATTTAATAAAGATTTTAAAGAAAGAAAAACAGTTTTCCTTGTTTTTATCGAAACTGCTAGTCATTTGTGTCTGTTTCATTTAGGGCTGTTAGTGTGATGTGACCCACTCACTCTGCAAGTCACTTTCAGCACTTTGGAGTTCCGCTGTCCACGTTTATGCTCGTCCATACCGCCTGTCCCCCTGCCTGTTGGATCCTATGGTCCCTTGCCCTCTTCCCTCGTGTCCCCAGTCCCTCTACTCAATTCGTCAGGTTCTGATTCTCAAAAGGAGGTTCCACTCACTTTGACAATTCATTTGGCTCTTTGCCTGGCTCTGACCCTCACAGTGTCTCCTGAAATAATCTTAAGTTTCCTGCTGGCCCTGGCACAGCTGTGGGTGGGAGGCATTCCTGCTCACCCCTCACCCACACTTCCCTCACATCAGGCCTGCACTGCTGCATCCCCCATTGGGCTTCCCTGCCGGGTGAGAAGCATCAGACAATTTGAGTGCAGCAGCAAAACAGAATGGCGTAGGATAAATCTCAGAGGTGGCTTTTGCTTATTTTATGAAAGCCCAGAGAGCTCTCAGTTAAGAACATCTATGCAAATAGGATTTCACTTCTCCCCTCCCTCTGGCTTATATTTGTATTTGTCTTAGTTACTGAGGAACAGGAAGGAGGCTGGAACCCAAGCATCAGCTGTTAGTTCTTTGGACTTCCCATAGATCTGACTTGGATGTGCCATTGCCTATAAGGCAACTTTTTGTTTGTTTGTTTGTTTTGAAGCAGCTATGTGAGTGAGTGTCCTTTGTGCGTGTTTGCATTGAATTAGAAGTTGGGTCCCCCTTCCCCACCAGGTGGGGTTTTGTTTTTGTTTTTTTTTTTTCCAGCTTTATTCAGTTATAATTGACAAATAAAAACTGAATATACTTGAAGTGTACCATCTGATATGTTGATATACATATATATTGTGAAGAACAATCAAGCTAATTAACATCCTGTCACCTCACATAGTGACCATATTCTTTGTCTTTCTTTCTCTTTTTTTTGTGATGAGAACAGTTAAGAGATAACCTTTTAGCAAATTTCAAGTATGCAGTGCAATATTGTTAACCATATAGCCATGCTGTATATGATTGCATCTCCAGAATGTATTCACCTTGCATAACAAACTTTGTACCCTTTGATCAGCAGCTTCTCATTTTCTCTCCTCCCATGCCTTGGCAACCACCATTCCATTCTCTGCTTGTGTGAGTTCAAAGATGTTACATTCCACCTATCAGTGAGATCATACAGTATTTGTCTTATTTCATGTCACCTAATGTCCTCTAGGTTCCTCTATAATCCTGCAGGGCCTTGTGGTTCCAGCCCTGTGTGTGGTTGAAAGTGGGTGAGGAGGTAAATTTCTCATTCATCCTAGGAGACGGCGTCCAGTACAGTGGGTGAACTAACTTCAAGTGTGAACTTGGCCGTGATATGTTCTTGTGAATCCCTGGTCCTGATCCCTGATACTCAGAACCTCACCCCTCTTCCCTAGTCCCTCTCATCTTCTATAGGCAGAGCCTTCACACTCTGAAAACCTCTCCTCACTCTAGTTGCCCAGCCAGGTTAAAATTATCTCATAAACTAATCCATTCTAGAAATATTAATGACCAGTAATAGTTTTATTTTTTACTTTCACTAAGATTTTTTGCATTTCAGCAGGGGGAATTCCATCAAACAAAGGTTTGATAGAGTAGTTCTCAACCATAACTGCACATTAGAATCATCTGAAGAGCTTTAGCAAACTACTGGAGCATGGAGTCCCCACCCCCAGATATTCTAATTAAATTGGTTTTGGGAGGGGCCGGGGAAATGGTAATTTTTAAAAAGTTCTCCAGGTGATTCTAAAGCACAGCAATTGGTGGGGCTCTGTGGCTCACCCCTGTAGTCCCAGCACTCTGGAAGGTTGAGGCAAGCATATCACTTGAGCCCAGGAAGTCATGACCAGTCTGGGCAACATAGAGAAATGTTGTCTCTACTAAAAATACGAAAATTAGCCAGGCATGGTAGCATGCACCTGTAGTTCCAGCAACTCAGAAGGCTGAGATGGGAGGATCGCTTGAGCCAGGGAATTCAAGGCTGCGGTAAGCTGAGATGGTGCCACTACACTCCAGCCTGGGAGACCCTGCCTGAAAAAACAAAACAAAAAAAACCAGCTATTGTGGAAAATATCTGCTTAAATATGAATAATGACATCGATAGGATTCTCCCCTACGACGGCCACTGGAGAGATAGCTGCAGAGATGCTTCAACCCCTTCCCAAGGCAGAGCATAAGGAAGTGTTTCTGCTGCATCCCTGTGTGGGGTCCAAGAAAGGCGCAGAGGACCAGCGGGTGACCATGGGGCCAAGGAAACCATCTGGGGTGGAACATTTTCAGTCCAGTCTCGTTTCGTCGTAGTAGATTTGTTTCCTCTTAATTTCTCCAGTTAGAGATTAAATTAGGTGGCAAGCTAGCCATGCATGGGCTGGTTCTTGCTCACACAAGGGATTTGTTCAATGTATACAATACTTCTTGATTTTAAAACTTGAATTAATACCTGACACAATCTAGATTTCTGTCCTTTCTTTGAAACAGAGGCAGCACTGGCCATCTGCCCTGGATTCCAGGATGGCTACATTTGTCTGGTTGCTTCATGTAGATGAATATGCAATGGCTTCTTTACTTCAGGATCTACTTGGCCTTCTTCCCCCACATAGGTTACCTGGCTGGCCTTTCAGATATTTGCATTGTGCATGGCTGAAATGATAATAATAGCTACTCTAGACTACCTACAATGTGCCTCCTCATACTTTGTGTCTAATTCTTGAGAGAACTCTGTCAGGCGGGTCATATCACTCTCTTTCACAGTTCTAGGGGAACTTAGGTCCAAAAAATGTTTTGACCAAGGTTCTGCAAAGTAAATCAGTACCAGGTGTGAGGTTCAAACTCAGATTGGTCAGCATTTGAACCTTACTCTCTTCCCACTTATACCCAGCATTGCACTTCTTTTGTTCAGTAGAGATAAAGAACTTTGAGGATGAACTTTCAGAAGCTGTTTAGCCAAGGTCCTCAGCATATGTGCTTCTGACCAAGGGTCTCGCACACACCTGGGGTCCCAGGATGTCATTCTTCATCTCATGGCTGTCTCTGTAGAAGCTGGTCTGGGGCAGCTCCATGTTCTGCTGAGAAATTCAAGCTACCTTAGTAACTTGCAGCAGGTGCTTCCCTATCTTTACCAAAGAGAAAGTTTTGTATTCTGACTATAAGCTTCATTTCTAGAAGCAGCAACACAAGTAACTTCCTTCTTCAATTCAGTACCTGCTCTGTATCAGGTATTACAGAAGGCATTTTATATGAGTGGCATTATTTAATCTACCTAACAACTCATTTGATCTGGTTGATTTTACAGATGAAACAGACTCTCCAAGAGATTGAGAAAATTGCAAAAAGTCATATAGTTACTAGACAGTATGTCTTCAGACAGATATCTACTAGTGTTCTGTCGTAGCTGGTTGTTGTCATTAAACAGAATAAAATACCTTAAGTCGATTATTATTTCTTTTTAATGTTGAAAGTAGTATGTTTATTGTTGAACTTAAGGTAAATTCAACAAAATCAAAGAAACAGGAAAATATCTCCACCTTCTAGAATTGCTGTACCATTTTGGGGTATTTTTCTGTAGTTTGTATATGTGTGTTTATGCATAACATATAAAATATATGCGTTTCAGAAATATTTAATAATGGAAAAACTCTTGAGTGTTGGCAATGTTATATTAAAATTCTACTTAAAAAGA
The DNA here is from genome assembly GCF_000951045.1 of Mandrillus leucophaeus. Taxonomy (NCBI): domain Eukaryota; kingdom Metazoa; phylum Chordata; class Mammalia; order Primates; family Cercopithecidae; genus Mandrillus; species Mandrillus leucophaeus. The sequence continues at coordinate 8,102,699 of NW_012102587.1, forward strand.
AATTGTATTGAATCAAAGATGAATTATCCAACTGTTAACTGAATATTTACTGTGTGCTAGGCACTGAAGTTTGAGAGATAAAAAGAACCCTCAGGGAACACATGGGGTGTTTGTCTGTAAAATAGACAAGTAAATGCAAAATTATAATGCAGTGTGATAAATGTTTTGATAATGATAAGCCCTGGAAGTTTTGAAAGTCACAGGAGACACTGTTCACTCAGGCAAGGGAGAGAGTGCCGTCCATATCTTCATTACCCGGAACAGGTAACAGGAACTGAGCATTGCAGCAAGGGTGGAAGATACCTGAGTAAACAGGAAGAAGAGGGCATCCCAGGGAAAAGGACACTATGTACAAATCTCTGAGGTTTAAGATAATTATTTCTGAATGCAGTCCTCTGACCTCCATTTTGTTCAGGAGAAATCAGACACTGGATACATTTTCTTTTATACCGGTAGAAACACAAGCTATGGACCCATCGGCAAAATGGCTTTGTCTTCTACCTGTCTCAGTGAGTCACTTAGAATTCTAGGCTCACTCTTCTGGGAGAAAGTTACAGAGCCTTTTCTGTATCCAGTGGGAAATATATTTTTTACCCATGGCAGAAAATCTGTTTAATCATTTGCACATAATAGACCATATGCTGGCACGGGGCTGGGAGGTGACATGATAAAGGCAGAGGAAATCACTTGCCACAGGTTCAGGTGATGAATGTATCAGGCAGGTCTTCGCCTGGGGAAAGAATATAGATGCGAGTGTGCTCAGGTGGGATGAAATCTTCCTCCAGCCCGAGTGGCACTGCAGTTATTACAGAGGTTGTATAAGGCAGGCACATATCTTGCTTAATGAAACATTAAAAAGGGCAAAGTCCCTGCCCTAGTTGCTGCTAAAGATGAATAGAGGAAGAACTGAACTTATCTTTATTTGACCAGATCAGTTAAATCGTGAAGCCATAAACATAATCCTTTTTGGTACATGGAGATTTCATATGTTCATGCAGATAGGAACACTTTTTTTCTACTTTTTCTCCTGCATCATCGTACAATGAACCTAGAAGGCTCCTAGTTAAAAATACATGCGAGAAAGCATAATTAAAGATTGCAGTAGCTAACCTTACAGGGCAACTAACCTGTGTGTTCCCACATGTGTATTATTTCATTTCCTCAGCAACCCTATGGGGCAGAGTTACACAAATGAGGAGGCTCTGGGAGGTTAAGAAACTCACCTAAGGACACAACTGCTTCGTGGCGGAGCAGGGATTCACATCCAGGTCTGTCTGACCTTACATTCCAAATACTTTTCTCCATACCACTCTGTGTGCTAAACTCTGTAGCTCTGGGGTATAACTGCTGCTTTTTAAATAATATTAAGGTTCTTTTATTAGGAAGAAGCGAAAAGTAGTACTGGAAAGGCAACTAGAAGTCTGCCACATTTGTCATTATAATAACCTTGAAACTTCAGTTTTCAAACTTCTTCTCTTTCCACACTAACTTCCTAGCTTTTCTTATCCATTAGTTACACAATCTGACTGGCTATCTAAATTATCTCTCCTCCGGAAGATCCTTCTCTAATCTTTCCTTTGAACTCCAAATGTGACTATCTGGTTATTTGCTTTACGTTTCCACTTTGATGTCTTATAGATGCCGCAAACCTAATATATCCAAAGCTGCATGGGCAATTCTCACCTTTAGACTGCTTTTTTCCACCAACCTCTTCATTTCAGTAAATGACAACTATCTATCTACCAGGCATTCAGGCCAAGAAAGAACCTTGAAGTTTTCTTTCTTTCCTATCCAGAATATAAAGTCAGCTTTACTTAGGAAATATGTCCAGAATCCAATTGCCTTTCACCCCCACCCCCCGCTGTAATTTCCATCATTTCATCTGCTGTCAGCTCCTGCCTGGATGTTGTGATGGTCCCTAAGTGGGGTCCCTCTTTCCACTCTTGCCCACTTAGCCTGTCCTCTACTCCATAGCCAGAGCAATTCTTCTAGAATGAAGGGGGATCGTTCTTTCTCTCTCTTCAATGTCCCCCAGTTTATCCCTCTCTGAGTGACATCTACATTCTTACTGTGAGCCCCCAATGTCCCTTCTCATCTGGCTCCACTCTCTCCTCTCCTTCCTCTCCACCTTATTCCCTCAGCTCCAGCCACTCTGGCCATCTTGCTGTTCTCGAACACACCAGGCACTTCTGCTTTGCTTTACGGTCCTAAAAGGATGTCTTTTCTTTTCTGCCATGGGTAAAAAATGTATTTCCCACTGGATACAGAAAAGGTTGTGTAACTTTCTCCCAGAAGAGCGAGCCTAAGTGACTCAGTGGGACAGGTAGAAGGCAAAGCCATTTTGTCGATGGGTCCATAACTTGTGTTTTCTATTGGCATGAAAGAAAACGTATCCAGTGTATTGGTGTTACTCCCAATATCTTCATGCAGTTATTGCCTCAGTATCATTTTTTAGAGATGCCTTTTCTGACTACCTCACATGAAATTGCATCCCACTCTCTCAATATGTTTTTATTTATTTTATTTGCTTAATTTTCTTCATAGCATTTTTTGGCACCTGACATACTATGTATTTACTTGACTATTATCTCTCTCTTCCCCCACAATAATGTAAACTTGATGAGAACAGTGACGTGCCTGCTTTTTTTTTTTTTTTTCTTTTTTTTTTCCCAGCGACATCTCCAGCTCCCAGAACAGTGCATGGTACAGAGTAGGCACTCAGTAAATACTTGGTGAATGAATGAATGAATGGAATGAATGACCATCTTGGCAATGTATTATGAAAGCATGAGTCTTAAACCCCCTACAGAAAAGTGGGCTCTCAATCTGCCCCACCTTTAACACAGAATGCTTCCCCAAGTCTGGGAGCTGTAGCTTTCAGTCAAACAGGGTAGCAGAACCCATCTGTTTCAATAGAGCTGTTGAGTTGGGTTTCTACTCTGTATTTACCTTGACTGATGGTTTGGTTCAAGTTACACTTTGTGAGAAATTCATTACCTCCTGGAGTTGCTTCTGCCAACAGAAGGAAGACAATCATTTCTTCTTGGCATGATTTCCAACTCAATTCTGTCTTGGAGAACTCAATTGCCATCACACAACCATTCCAAATCTCATGCTGGTCAAATCAAATGCTGCTTTTGTAATTTAGCCACCCTCCCCTGACCAGAGAATAGAATGTTCTAGTCTTCCTATTTTTTCAGCTTCTCTATTATGGAAGATTGATTTTCTTTGCTTTCCAGTTAGATCCTTAAGTCCATGACTTTGGTTATGGAGCATTTTATTTCCTCATGGTATGTATGTGTGTGTGTGTGTGTGTGTGTGTGTGTGTGTGTGTGTGTGTCTTAAATTCACATACATGGAATAGCTAGAACAGAGTTGTTTTTATATTTAGATATAAAATATTTGGAATAAAAAAGCAGATACAAGTGAAAATAAATGACTTGCATTTTCATTTTCATTCTGCCTCTAATGGGTTATAGGATCTTAACTAAAATCCTCCCCCTTTCTGAGCCTTGTAATAAATGACCTGCAAGAAAGCTTTCAGTAATTACATCACTTGATACTTTCAAAAAGCACCCCTTACACCCTTTATAGACAAGAGAAAATCAGTCATTCTGACTTTACAGAAAATCATATAAACTGAATAGAGTAAAATTTTGATTAAACAAAAGCAGTCCATAAGGTTTTATTTCTATTTGCCATGTTCAGGGGAAGAATCAAATGACTTCTCCACTCCCAACAAAAATAATTATTCTCTATTTAATTGATTTTTCTAATTGTCAAACATGCCACACTTTCTACTCATAAAAAATCTGCTCTCAAACATGTGGAATTATAGGATCTAGTGTTGGGAGAGGCTGGTGCTGGTTAGGATTAGATTCACATGTGATAGAGAGCCAAAACAATAGCGTGCCCAAGACAGATTTGTTTCTCTCTCACATGTTATTCCCAAGGTAGGCAAGCAGCACAGACAGCTTTAGCGTTCTTTGCTTTCAGGGACCCAGGCCCTCCTTCTTTCCTTCCCACCAACTCCAGGATATTGTGCATGTTAGTGTGGCCTCGTGCTGTTACTACCTCTTCTGCATTCCAGCACTCAAGAAGGAGTAAAGGTGCCAGTGGGCATGGCTAGATTTTTTTAGAATATGGCTAGAAATTCTACTCATCACCTCTGCTGACATTCCATTAGTTATGTGCCCTAGCCACATGGTCACGTCTGTCTGCAAGGGAACATGGCCTTTATACCATGTGCCTAGCTGAGAATTGAGGATCCTTTACAATGAAAAAAAGAAACAAGATTGTAAATATCGGGAGGGCAACTAGCAGTTTCTGCTACTGATATCAAAACTCTAATTTGGTAGATTCAGGAACTGAGCCAGTAGAGGTAAAATATATCCCAAGTTTTACAGCCCAGTTATAGTGGAACTAAGCTTAGATCCTAGGTCACTGTGGTTTTATGGAAAGAGCATGAGTTTGGAATGAGACAAATCTGAGTTAGAATCTCCATTTTGCCAATTGCTGACTGTGTAATTTTTGGAAGATTTATTAACCTGTGTGGCCTCTGATTTTCTCATATATAAAATGGGGATAATTTCTCTTGATGGTCATCTGGGATAATAAATGAGTTGATGTATGAAAGCACCTTTCAGAATATCCAGCAGTTTGCAAGGACTAAGTTGCAGGTTCCCCCCAGCTTCAAGCTTCCTGTTACAATTCAATAGGGTGTAATGTAGATACATTTAAACATACATAGGGAATATGGAAAAATACCTGATATATTTCTCATGGTCAATTCAAATCTTTTTCTAAATCTATATTTCTGTACAATTTGAGTTGATATTCAATTATGATTTCAACGTACTTTAAGAGATGAACAAAAGCAGAGATTTTTAGGAAATGCTTCAATTATCTAGAAAATTAACTAAAATCTCTCATGCTCTGAGCATTTTAGTTAATTAACTGAATTGTAGCATTATTTTAATAGCACATTATATACTACCCATAGGCTTAATAGCAATGTTTATTTGTCATCTTTACTTTTTTTGGTGTGTGATATTTTAGTCTTTAAATCCTAATTTTAACATCTGTGTTTTATTTTTCTCCTAGTGAATTTGGAGTTTAAGTGAATTAATTTTCAAAGTTTGGAAAAAATTAGACTGGCTATTTCAAAAATCTGAGAGATGGAAAAAATGTTCATATCTATTTGAGACTTTTCCTTGGGATACTTAAAAGTTCTTTCTAAACATTTTAAACAGTAAAAATGTTTAAAAGAAAATACATAGATTTGCTTGAGAGAAACCCCTCCAGCTTGGGAAGAAATCACTCAAATCCAAACCATATGTGATATGTAAAGTAGTATTTTGAATATTCATATTATGATGTGAAAATCAGATTACCAGAACGGTGAGTGTCACAGAATGAATTGAAATGAAGACAGCAGTATGAATGTCACTTCCCTAATGCACAATATTGCAGTTCTACCCAGCATCTTTCTTCCTCGTTGGGATCACCAGAGAACAATCATGGGTACAGATATGGCAAACATACCCTCATTCTAATTATATGACATTCTTTGGAAGGAAAACAAATTTTAACTCAACATCTTTCTGGACAAATTTTAATTCTGGTAATGGGAGACTATTATTCTCATCCATTCCTTTGGCTTAGCATGGTTTTTCAACATCAGCATTTCACTTTGTACTTATTCTTGAGTTCTGGTTGAAACTGCCTCTGAAATGTATGGGATGCTTGTTTGTAGCCTGAACATTCATACTCCTTTTTTTAAGCTCCTGTTGTTAGCACCATATACTTCTTTCTCTACTTTCGTTCATCTTTTTGGTATCCCTGTTAACAGATTTGTCTCAGGACAATCTAAATTATCTTCAATTTCTTTTAGTAGAGGGAAGAAAAAAATCCGACTGCTTTACAGCAAGTATTTTTCCTCACTTTATGGATGCATTTCACATCCTTATTTTGACACACCTGGTCCGCGCATTTTAACATTATTCATCTCCATTTATGCTACTAATGGATTTCCAATTGCAAATTATCTACAGAACCTGCATCAGAATGCTTTTTTACAGCTGCATGAATTGATCCGTACACCTATAATACTCAATCAGCCTTTGGTTTGTATCAACAAGTTTCCTCTTTAGAAGCTACTAACTAATAGAGAGCTTGACTGGTGGTTAATCGTAATTCTGGAATACTTTCTGTATAGATAGAGTTAGGAGATTCTTTCACTACTCTGAGGAGTTATATTTGATTGTAAGAAAATTAAAAGATGAAGAACTTAAAAGGTTTAAGAGGCTGATCTTTTTTTATTTTTTTATTTTTCAAATTTATGTATTTATTCTTTAATTGATTCTTTAATTCTTTAATAAAATTTGTGTATTTATCATGTAGAGCATGAAGTTTTGAAGTATACATACATTGTGGAATGGCCAAATCTAGCTGATAGCAGATGCATTTCTTCATATAGTTATCATTTTGTAGTAAGAACATTTCACATCCATTCTGTTAGCATTTTTCTTTTTTTTTTTTTTGGGTTTTTTTCAATGCTTTTTTTTTTATTATTATACTTTAAGTTCTAGGGTACATGTGCATAACGTGCAGGTTTGTTACATATGTATACATGTGCCATGTTGCTGTGCTGCACCCATCA
>NW_012102587.1:8112291-8126328 GCF_000951045.1 Mandrillus leucophaeus
TGATTTTTTGGAGGGTTTTTTGTGTCTCTATCTCCTTCAGTTCTGCTCTGATCTTAGTTATTTCTTGCCTTCTGCTAGCTCTCGAATGTGTTTGCTCTTGCTTCTGTAGTTCTTTTAATTGCGATGTTAGAGTGTCAATTTTAGATCTTTCCAGCTTTCTCTTGTGGGCATTTGGTGCTATAAATTTCCCTCTACACACTGCTTTAAATGTGTCCCAGAGATTCTGGTATGTTGTATCTTTGTTTGAAACCGATAAGAGGCTGCTCTTAAGAGGAAAGTTTCAGAGATATTTTAGTGTTCATTAAACAAAAAATGGATCCAATGCACAAAATTAAGGGAATGCCAATAATCTCATTATTGTGTTCTGGTTAATGACCAAATGACAGTTCCAAAGAGAAACTATGAGTGGGTTTCTTTTCTGTAAACCAGTGCTACTCAAAGCATATCCGTGGGCCGTTATGTGGCCTGTTTGTTCACATGATATGCATACAGAAATTGAGTGTTTAGAAACTTTCGCAATGATGTGATGTTGCTGACATCCATGTACACGACTGGTGGACTTGTCTCGTTAAATAGTATATGCACCAGCATGGATGTTGTTGAGTTCATGTGGTGTCTGTCTATTTATGTTTAGTAGGACCATGTATCCGTCCAACGTAGACTCAAAACAAATGATCAGTCCTTATCCACAGAGACTATGGGAAGCAGTGCTCTAAACAAGTGGGAATATTGCTGAGAAAACAAAAGAAAGGTTTAACATTGCTTGAGGGCAATATTAAATGAGGGCCCCTGGTTCAGGCAAAGTCAAGGGTTAAAAGCTTTCATAAATCTAGACAGAAATGGATTGACATTGTCTAGGCTTCCATGAGTCCCTGAGTTGCCATGGGTCAGTCAGACCCATGCAGTCAGAGAACAGTAGTTCTGGCTGCAGATTCTAGCAGGTGTGACTACAACTACATAGGTCCAAGTGTGTGTCTTATTATTCAGGCTGTCTCAGAAAGCATTCTGGGAGAGCTTTCTCAGGCATTGCGGGAGGAGTTTCACTTTCTTGGGGCTACGTGCCTGTGGTTGATGACTCTCACCAAGAGCAGCAGCCAGGCATTGGTTCCATCAAGGCATGTGCAAGCTCATCAATTCTTACAATGCATACTGCTGAAAGCCAGTCATTCTCCTTATAATTAAAATACTGTATTTGCAACTGAATTCAAACTGCAGCACAGTAATAAGTTTACCTTTTAAGGCTTAAACTTAATATCTATGGGCTTCAGTTCCGTTAGGGTAAAGTCTTATGACCAGAAAGTATTGTACAAAGTAGCATTACTTGATAATGTACAATTAATTCCATTTGCTTTCCCTGTTTCTCTAGAAATGTTTTAGGGTCTCTCTCTAGCAATTTTATCATTAAGCTACTTAATTTTTATAATGCATACTGTATATATCCCAAGAGTTGGTAATTCTTCTCTTTATTGGTTTGTATTCTGTTATGAGATGGTCAGTCAGGTGTGGTCACAAGGGGAGACAGAGGAGAAGCTCAGGAAAACCAAGTCTATCATACTCATGGGTCCTAAAGACAGGAGGCATGGCATTCCAGTCAGGGACACATGGGAAAGACACAAGGGTGTTCAGGAGGTAGAAGACAGGAGCCAGGAGAAAGCCTTAGGACAGAGCCTTCGATGGGGTTACTGTGGGGAAAGTAAGGCACGGCAGAGTGAACAGTTTGGGACTGACTAGCTTGAATACTTGCAGTGGGCTCTAAGCTATATGGGTGGCCCCTCATAGCTTTGGGATGATTAAGGTAGAGGAGTATTGCCTCAAGGGGTGCATAAGCCAGATAGACAGAAGAGACCTGGCTCTGGTTGATTAGTTTGCTGAGCAAAGGTACATTCCTTGTTGGGCTCTTTGTTGTTGTTAATAATTGGCTAGCTCCAGGAGGGGCAGTCTCGCCCCAGCTGGAAAGGATTTTTAAAGATGTCCAAATATCACAATATGCAGAAAAATATATATATACACAATACACATATGTCTGGTTCCTCCTACAAACTTTCATACTCTGAGATCCCATTGCGTTCCCAGAGATATTCAATAGCTTGAATATTTGAAATGAAAAACATTTTATAACCTTTATTTAAACAGCTTAGTTGCCTATGGTTAAGTAGGTGTTTCTCAAAATTTTACCGTAATGTTACATGGCTCAACACAATCCATAAAATTTGTGGCTAATATCCTTAATTGGCTTTTTCCAACCCACTGTCTTTCCTATTCTCCTTTAGTACCTCTCAATATAGAGACTGGGCGACCAATTTTTCTTCACCTGAGACTTCTTTGTAATTGTGGATGACTGTGGGGCCTAATTCTGGCACCTGAACGAATGTAGAGTTCTGTCTTGGGCACTTCTTGGGAATTGTTTGCTTTTCTGACCAAAAGGAATTGGTTGGCTAGTACAGCCCTTCTCTCTTCTGCTCGGAATAAGAACATGATGCCAGGGGCTACAGCAGTTATCTTACATCTATGTGCTAAGGGAAAAAGAGACACCTATTTGTTGAAATCATTGTGGTCCGATTTTCTGTTACTTGCAGGTGATGGGCTTCCTAGCTGACACAGAAACCTTGCCCTTTGAATAACATATATTTGCAAATTTCCATAGAGCTTTTCTCAAGTTTCATTCCAAAGTGTTTGAAAATGGTAGAACACTTGAACCTGGCTCTGTTAGACTCTAATATGTATTTTAGCTCCTGCCAGTCTAAAATGGGCAGCAGTGAAGCTATATGGTTTAGGTTTAATTGCTTCAGATTTCTCCAAAGCTGTAATACACACATTTCTAATTTAGTACTGCCATCCATTTTATCTTCTTTAATTTTCATTTCACAGTTCCAGGGTTTTCTCCCTTCTTTATTTTCCCAACTTGGGTTACTTGAGATCTGAGTTGAACTAAATAAAAAATTATTATTGTCATCGAAAATATATAAATAGAGGTAAGCTATTTATATTAGGATTTTATGAAAAGAGCACTTGTATTTGGCAAGGTTTATTATACTCTTCAGGAGTTCATGTTCCCATATTAGAAATAAATATTCAGAAGATATATTTGAAGCAAAGTGTAGCACTGTTCTTGAAGTGACTCAATGCAGCAGAGTGGAAAGAAAAACAGAAAGTGGCAAATTTATCCAGCAAACTTGGTTGGTTCAGTTACCATACCCACGGTGGCTCAGGGCTCTCCCTCCATCACCTTGCACAGAAGTCCCCACTACTTCTCTGCTCCCATGGCTGTGTGCTCACCCAGTGCTGCCCTCACCTCACCTGCTGTCATTTATTTGTTCACATGGCATCTTTCCTCCTAGGTGGTAAGACCTTCAGGGCAGCCCCTGTGTCCCTGCATTGCTAGAGCTGGAACTTACTGGGTTCCAGTAAGATGTACTGACATACAAAGAATGATGGAAGCACATAAAAATGAAGAAGTGTTTATCTGGAGTAAGTCTGGCCCCAGTACATCAGGGAGTAAGTCATATAAAGACATTAGTCTGCAGAATAAACTTTTCTTTTCCTTTCTTTTCTGAACCCCCTCAAGAAGAGAAATAAATTCATGGATACTAATTTTTAGTTTTTTTTTTTTTTTGGCTATAACTGAGGATATGTAATGTATAAGAAAAGACTTAAAGCTTGTTACAAAGCTTGCCATGTTGGACAGCTTGCCTGCCTCTTTTTTTGTTTATCTCTTTCTCTTATTCCTGCTTACCCTTTTCTTTCTGGGATCTCTGGGCTCTTCATACCCATCCCTTGGCTAATCAGCTCTCCATGCTGGAATACTGTAAATAAAGACCTTGCTGCAGGCCCATAATGTTTCTTATCTCTCTTTTCATGGAAATTTGCCAGGTGTCTCTCTTAAGTCCTTATTCTTTCCTGAATTTAATACCCTGAACCACTGTGATTTAGGGTGTTAATGGTTATCAGTCATCAAATCTCTTGTTTCATAATCCTTTGCATTTGAAGAATACTTTTCAATGTTTTACTGCAAAGGAAGGTGTGGTAGACGTGGCGGTGCATTGCCCTGGTTCCCCCATTCCGCATGGAGGAATTCATTCCCCAGCTGCTCAGTGTTGGCTGCTGATGGCTTATGGCTGCATCCCTCTCCAAGAACCACAAGGGCCGCCTTGTCGAAGTTTGTGTCCTTTTCCTGGGGGCCAAGCACATTCGATGACTAGTGAAACAGGAGTACAAAGGCTATAAAGACCAGCACCCCTTGCTGCACTTGGGGAATCTCTGAAAGGTATCCCCTTTGCAGTTGCAGAGTTCCTTGTGAGTTTGGTTAAGGTTTCTGTCATGGGTGCATTGCAGTTCAACTTCTCTCTCTGCCCAACTGGATTCCCCCATTCCTTATGAAGTTGTGGTGGTGATCCACCAAATCCACTCTCAACACACCTGCATGAAAACCTCTGACCTAACACAGTTGGTGATAGAAGTGTTCCTAGGATGCAGTCTCTCAAATGAGGTTTTGGAGCTAGATCACCCACTAGCTTGCTGGCAAGGAGGAACCTATGAACAATGCTAGGTCACTCCCTGGTCTGCAGTAAGTAGAATGTTTAAAACTGGAATAAGACATCAGTGGAAGGGTATACATCAACTAGTGCAATTTATCAGATATTTGGCAGGTACAGGGGAAGTAGTGAATATAAGTACTGTAGAATCAGATGGCTGATACTATCAATGCATTGGAGAAAGACAATGAAAAATGAAAAGCTGAAAGTGATTAATCACTAATTTAGGGAGAAGTGTGAGAATGAGAAGGCCTTCTTGGCAGCACAGAAAGAGACTCTTAAGTCTTCTGTAGCTGGAGAGCACGTAGTGCAGAGGATCAGGCCTGGGGTATTAGAACTTCATAGAAGGTTAAATTCTAAGCCTGATCAAATTTTCTGTGCTAAAGCCTGAAGCACAGGCTGGTTTGGATTGAGAGAACCTCTGAGACTTGGGATCGTGACATCTGGGCCAGCACCCACAAGAAGCTTAAATCTGCTCATCTCCCTGCACTCTCTGGCTCTCTCCTTCCTATTAATGACTGGTATTCCCCCCTTGCTTGAAGGCAATGCGGAGGCCTCTACCTGACCAATACCAGGTGCTGGCTTCGAGTTGAAACCCCACTGCTCCTCTTGGCTGCTGGACTAATAAATGTTGTCAAACTGCAACATAACTTGGCCCATGGGGTGCTGAGTCTGCTAAGAAAAAAATAGGGACTCTGCCAGAGGAGCTGCAGGACTTAACCATTACATACCTGCAGAGCCAGGATACATATGTGAGTTTGGATCCTGAGGGTACAGAATCAAAGAGTGATAAAACATAAAGTTGGATAAGGAGAATTCATCTAAATGAGAGCCCTCTCCAGTGACATAGGATTTAACTCTCCCATGATATAGAAAACAACCCTGGGAGACTGTACTATCAAGCTGCTGGGATGACTCGTGGAAGCTTAGAGAAAGCAATGGGAAGTGGAAATGCCAGCAATGCTGTGGCAGACAATAGAAGAAATAATAAAAAACCTCAGAAAAAGTGGGCATGTTAGAGTGGATATACTGTTGAAGGAGAAAACCTGACTGTATCTTTAGGAGGGCCTGTAGGACACTCCACTTTCCACAGCAATATAAACTGCAGTGGGGAGAGGGCAACCAGCAGCCCTGAGCTCAGTGGCGGCTGTGCTTTGCTGCCAGGACTGACAGTAGAAAATGCGGTTACAGAACTGAGCTCCCTGACTGCAATGAGGATGATCAGATCCTGAAATAATAGTCTGAGTGGTGAAACTTAATCAGAAGCAAAGTGGGTGGAATTAATGTAATGAGTGGCAGGGTTGGAATGGCAGCCAGGGGGCACAACCCACAGAGTGCTACAGAGATGATTAATAGAACGTGGTGTTCCTAGGGACAAGAGAGGTGGGCAGCCAATAAGGCTTTGGTTTAATCTAAACAAATCAAAATAAATCAAGGATGGATAATCAGGAGGCTGAAGGCAGCCTGAAAAATAAAGTGTCACAAATGCTTGCCATTTATAGATGTGAGCCAATTCTGAGTCCCTGAACTCACTGAATGAAGGAGAAGTCAGGTCTCCAGGAGGAAAGTGTATATGATGATGATATATCTGTTACTCACCAAAGAAACCTACAGCTGTTTGCCTGGGTCATTGTATACTAGGAAAAGGGAACTATCTGGACATTTCGAGAACTCTTAGACACAGGGTTAAAGTTCACATTGATACAAGAACAGAAATATCATTAAGATTCCCTGTTAGAGTGGCCGCATGTTGGGGACAGATAATAGGTTGGTCCTGACATAGTTCAGCTCACAGTGGGCCTAGGAACTCACCTAATGGTCGTTTGCTTGGTCCTCTGAATGTGTAATTGGAGTGGACATACTTGGCCATTGGTAGAAATTCATATTCCTTTCTTGGACTATGGAGGAAAGATCTATTATAGTAAGGACCAAAAGGGACTCTGAAATTTTTTACCTCTTCCAAACATGATAATAGAAAACAATACCATATCCTAAAGGAAGTGGTAGAGACTGGTGCTACCACTGAAGACTTCAAGGAGACAGGGATGTTGGTTCTCATTTCTTAGATCACGTATCTGGCCTCTGCTGAAACCAGATGAATCTTGGCAAAAGACAGCAAACTCCAAATTCAGTCCAGCAGTTCCCTTGATTGCAGCTGCTCTGCTGGGTCCTATACATTTGCATAGCTTCAGGGGCATATTATGTAACTATCCCTCTGGCAAATGTTCTCTTCTCCATGCCTATTAAGGAGACTCGAAATAGCTCTCATTCACATGCTATATTAGTCCTTTTTCACACTGTTGATAAAGACATACCCAAGACTGGGCAATTTACAAAAGAAAGAGGTTTAATTTGACTTACGGTTTCAGTGGCTGGGGAAGCCTCACAATTATGGCAGAAGGCAAGGAGGAGCAAGTCACGTCTTACATGGATGGCAGCAGGCAAAGAGAGAATGAGCTTGTGCAGTAGAACTCCTCTTTTTAAAACCATCAGATCTTATGAGACTTATTCACTATCATGAGAACAGTACAGGAAAGACTTACCCTCCATGATTCGATTACCTCCCACCAGGTCCCTCCCACAACATGTGGGAATTTGAGATGAGATTTGGGTTGGGACACAGGCAAACCATATCGTTCCACCCCTAGTCCCTCCCAAATTTCATGTCCTCACATTTCAAATCCAATCAGCCCTCCCCAATAGTCCCCCAAGGTCTTAACTCATTTCAGCATTAACTCAAAAGTCCACAGTCCAAAGTCTTACCTGAGACAAGGTAAGTTTCTTCCACTTACAATCCTGTAAAATCAAAATATGGTTAGTTACTTCCTACATACAATGGGGACACAGGCATTGGGTAAATACTGCCATTCCAAATGGGAGAAATTGGCCAAAATAAAGGGGCTACAGGCTCCATGCAAGTCCAAAATCCAGTGGAGTAGTCAAATCTTAAAGCTCCAAAATGATCTTTGATTTCATGTCTCACATCCAGATCATGCTGATGCAAAAGGTGGGTTCCCATGGTCTAGAGCAGCTCTGCCCCAGTAGCTCCGCAGGCTACAGCCTCCCTCCTGGCTGCTTTCACTGGCTGGTGTTGAGTGTCTGAGGGTTTGCCAGGCACATGGTGCATGCTATCAGTGGATCTATCATTCTGGGGTCTGGAGGAGGGTGGCCCTCTTCTCACAGCTCCACTAAGTAGTGCCCCGGTAGGGACTCTGTGTTGGGGGCTCTGACCCCACATTTCCCTTCTGCACTGCCCTAGCAGAGATTCTCCATGAGAGTCCTGCTCCTGCAGCAAACTTCTGCCTGGACATCCAGATGTTTCCACACATCTTCTGAAATCTAGATGGAGGTTCTCAAACCTCATTTTCGACTTCTGTGCAGTCACAGGCTCAACACCGCATAGGAGCTGCCAAGGCTTGGGGCTTACGCCCTCTGAAGCCATAGTTTGAGCTCTCTGTTGACCCCTTTCAGCCATGGCTGGGGCAGCTAGCACACAGGGCACCAAGTCCCTAGGCTGCACACAGTACGGGGACCCTGGGCCAGGACCACAAAACTGTATTTTCCCCCTAGGCCTCCAGGCCTGTGATGAGAGGGGCTGCTGTGAAGACCTCTGACATGCTCTGGAGACATTTTTCCCATTGTCTTGTGGATTAACAATGGGCTTTTCGTTACTTATGCAAATTTCTGCAGCTGGCTTGAATTTCTCCTCAGAAAATGAGATTTTCTATCACGTTGTCAGGTTGCACATTTTTTAAACCTTTGTGCTCTGTTTCCCTTTTAAATTGAAGGCTTTTTAACAGCACCCAAGTCACCTCTTGAATGCTTTTCTGTTTAGAAATTTCTTCTGCCAGATACCCTAAATCATCTCTCTCAAGTTCAAAGTTCCACAGATCTCTAGGGAAGGGGCAAAATCCCACAATCTCTTTGCTAAAACATAACAAGAGTCACCTTTGCTCCAGTTCCCAACAAGTTCCTCAGCAACATCTGAGACCACCTCAGTCTGGACCTTATTGTCCATATCACTATCAGCATTTTGGGCAAAGCCATTCAACAAGTATCTAGGAAGTTCCAAACTTTCCCACATTTTCCTGTCTTCTCCTGAGCCCTCCAAACTGTTCCAACCTCTCCCTGTTATCCTGTTTCAAAGTCACTTTCATATTTTTGAGTATCTGCTCAGCAACCCCACTCTACTGGTACCAATTTACTATTAGCCTGTTTTCATGGTGCTGATAAAGGTGTACCTGCGACTGTGCAATTTACAAAAGAAAAAAGTTTAATTGGACTTACAGTTTCATGTGGCTGGGGAAGCCTCACAATCATGGCAGAAGGCAAGGAGAAGCAAGTCCCATCTTACATGGATGGCAGCAGGCAAAGAGAGAATGAGTATGTGCAGGGGGACTCCTCTTTTTAAAACCGTCAGATCTCATGAGATTTATTCACTATCATGAGAACAGCATGGGGAAGACTTGCTCTCATTATTCAGTTACCTCCCACCAGGTCCCTCCCACAACACATGGGAATTCAAGATGAGATTTGGGTGGGGACACAGCCAAACCATATCACATGGTGGTTGTGGTGGAGATGACAGTATATATTTAGAAGATGTCTTCTGAGATAACATAATCTGAAGGGACCTAGATCATTTAAACATTTTAAAAATCACCATATTAGTTTACTATATTGAAGAAAACATGTTACACCAGATAAGCAAAAAGAAGCAAGTATATTGGAGGCTTTGGTAAGACACATGCTTCAGAGGGTGGAAGATAAAACTCTATAGAGATTCATAGATCTGTCACAACAGAAATGTTCAGTATCTAGTGGTCTGGTACATGCTGGGACATTCCATGGAAAGTAAAAGGCAAATTATTTCATCTCATGTCTCCCACCACTAACACTTGTTGGGTCTCTTTGGATTCTGGAGGCAGCATTTTCCATAGTTGGAAATGCCAACCTGACCTATTTTACTGGCTGACATGGAGAGTTACAAGCTCTGAATGGGTTCAGAATAGGAAAAGGCTCTGCAACAGGTCCAACCTGCAGTGCAAACAGCCCTGTTGCTTCAGCCATAAAATTCGACAGACTGTAGGTTACTGTGGTGGGAGAAAGTGCTGTGTAGAGTTTATGACAAGCCCCAACAGGAGAAACAAAACATAGATACCAAGCATTCTGGAATAAGCCCATGCCATCTGTAGCAGAGTAGTATGTAGCATTCGAAAAACAAGTCTGGCCTGCTGTGGGGCCCTGGTAAAAATGGGATGTCTGAACATGAGACATCAAATGATCCTGTAGCCAGAGCTGCTCATTAAGAGCTGGGCTCTGTCAAATCTATCAAGTTATGAGTCTGGGCAGGCTCAGCAGCAATGCTTTATGAGATAAAAGTGGCACATCCAGGTCTGGGGATGAGCAGAGCCACAGGGCTCAAGTAAGCTGCATGAGCCAGTGGCCTAGGGTCATCCATCTTTATTGCACCAATGCCTTTCCCTCAGCCCTTACATATGGTAACTTAAAAGGTCTCTTTGTATCAGTTGACAGAGGAGAGAAAGGCTAAGTTTCTTTCACAGATAGGTTGGCTTAGTATGTGGGTGCCAGCTAAAAATGAATGAATGCTGCACTTTCATTCCATTCAGGGGTTGCCCTGAAAATAGAAGCAATGGGAAATCTTTTCAGGTGCAATGATTTGGGTGTGGGCACCTGATCATCCACTTTGTTTGGAAATACACTTGGCCCTTCATAAGTATGTGTGTATATATATATATTTATACTGTCTTCTCCTGAGGCCTCCAAACTCAAGGCCAAGTATATTTCCAAACAAAATGGATGATCAGGTACCCACACCCAAATCGTTGCCCCTGAAAAGATTTCCCATTGCTTCTACTTTCAGGGCAACCCCTGAATGGAATTAACGTTTAGCATTCATTCATTTTTGGCTGGCACCCACATACTAAGCCAACCTATCTGTGAAGAAACTTAGACTTTCTCTCCTCTGTCAACTGATCCAAAGAGACCATTGTATATATATATTTTCTTAAGTGGTGGTGAATGTTTGGCTGGTAGGTCAGGGGGCCAGAATGAGAAAGACTGAAAAATTGGGGACACAAAGGCCTGTGGATGGACCTGTTAGAGTGGGCACACAGGGTGATCTTTGCAAGCCATATTTACCCTACTAGTTAGCATCCAGCATAGAAGAGGCACTGAACAGGCAAAGAGAGAGAATTCATGGCTAGTTGATGTCAGCCAGCATGGGCTTTCTCCACCAAGGCTTATCTAACTGTACTGCTGGTGAGTGTTTAAACTTCTTGCAACAGAGATGGATCTTGAACCCTTGGCAATAGCATCATCTCTTGAGGAGGGCAACCAGCCATTGGTGGGAAATTGATTATATTGGAATCTTTCCACCATAGAAGAACAGTGATTTGTCTTGACTGAATCAATGTATATTCTGGGTATGGGTTTACTTGTCCTGCATGCAGTTCCTCATCCAGCATTAGCATCTAAGGGTTTACCCTGTATGCTCCATTGACAAAGGATTCCGACAATATTACTCAAGATGAGGGGCTCACATTACTGTAGCAAAGGTGGTGAGGCAGTGGACACATGATCATGGAATTCTCTGTTCACCCAGAAGCTTCCAGCTTGATAGAATGATGTAACAGCTTTCAAAAGATGCAGCTGCAGCATCACTAGGAGGATGCAACTTACACTCTAAATAAACAACTCTTAGAAATATTACAAAGGTTTGAGAAACAATGGGTAGAGTAGAAGTGGTGCTATTTATGGACACTCTTAGTGACCCTTTTTGAGAGTTTATGCTGGCTGTCTTCTTACTTTAGAAGTCCAGAGGTCTTGGTTCTCAGAAAGGGAATGCTTCCAGAAAAGGATGTAGAGAGAGTTTTATTAAGCTCTAGTCTAAGGTTGCTGCCTACCTACGTTGAGCTCTTCATGTCAAGAAACCAGTGGGCAAATAAAAGATTTATTACCTTGCAGGGATAATTGACTGTGATTTCAGGAGGAGGCAGAACTGCTGTTTTATGATGGGGACAGGGTAAATGATTTGTCACCCAGGTGACCCCTGGGGCATCTCTTGGCAAACACTTGCCCAGTTTGATATAAACAGATAAGCACAGACCTTGAGGAAGGCATGATGACTAGGGGCTAAGACCTTCCAGGGACAAAGTCTCAGTCACCTCGCTATGTGAGCCACCTGCACCAGCTGAGTGCTAATTGATGGAGATGCAAATCTAGAATGAGCAGGAGAAAACAGACAATGAGCACCACTTGTGGCTTTGAGAGCAGCTGGGGCAGCAGGGATGTAGTTCATCCCACAAACTTTCCTCCTGAAGTTTCAGAGCCAGGCTGAATCCCAGAGGAGCTGTTTCCAAATGGGGTGAACTTACAGAAGAAGCAGCAAGTGAATCCAGATATGGTTACGTAGTAATGCTACACTGCCCAGACCTGCTTTCCTTAGCCTCTTTATAGAGACTCACTCCTCAGTTGCTGAGAATGTCAACCATTTATGGCTCTAAGTTGTGATGCTCTTCTGGAACTCCCTTCACCAAGTTCATACCCCTCCCAGGGACCTGCCTGCATCTATCATTGGTGGGTGCTGAGGTATAAAGGTCTAGTCTCCCGACCTCAACTGGGGGCAACTCAGAAGGGCTCCCTGAGCTCTCTGCAGGGTCAGCTGAAGCCTCTCTTGCAACCGCATCATGATTTGACTCCTCTTTCTGCCCAGCCCTGCTTCCCTCACTCCCTTACAGGTGTTGTTTCTGAACATGCTTCCCTAAAACTCCCTACAAATCTTCCCCTCAGAATCTGTTTCTAGAGACCTGAGCTAAGACGGAGTGGTATCTATATTTTGAGAGCAAGTAGAAATTTCCTTTAAATCTTACCAAATATGTGGGTGGTGGCCCATATTTACCTCATACAAGGTTGGCTCTTCCTTGGACAAAGGTTTTTCTTAGAAAAATGGAGATGAGGCTGGGTGCGGTGGCTCATCCCAGTACTTTGGGAGGCTGAGGTGGGCGGGTTGCTTGAGCCTAGGAGTTCAAGGCAAGCCTGGGAAACAAGTGAAACTCCATGTCTACAAAAAAATACAAAAATGGGCAGGGTGTGATGGTTCACACCTGTAGTCCCCACGACTAGGGAGGCTAAGGTGGTAGGATGGCTTGAGCTCAGGAGGTCAAGGCTGCAGTGAGCTAAGAGTGTGCTACTGCGCTCCAGCCTGGGTGACAGAGCAAGACCTCGGGGAGAAGAAGCCTCAGCGGAGATGATTGATTTAATCCCCCAGCAAAGGGGTTCTGTCTTGATGATTACTGTTTACTTTCTGGTGTTTAAGCAAGTTTAGCGTGTTTAAGGACTAATGTATTTTTAAAAGAAACCAATGGCTTGTACTTTTGATCAACTAATGTTAATACTAACTCACAGTTTATATAGAAAATCATGAGAAATCATGATACAATGATAAAATCTTACTTTGGAATCAGACAATTCAGAATTTATTTTTACTTATTTATTTTTAAACAGTTTTTAAGTGATTTTAATATGTTTCTCAGAAGGAACTGATCAGTGGGTAAGAGTGAACAAAATAAACGATCAAGTTCCGTTCAACTCTGTGATTCCTTCTCTTCTCAACGTCTGTGTTTTAGGTAGAAAAGGACAACCTAATGGAGGGTTTATTCATCAAAGGAACTAAGAAAAGTCCCAAGAGCTATAATTAGGTCTTCACATTTTCTTACCAGTGCTCATTCATCTATGCAGCTCAGAAAAGGGCTTACTCCCCTCACATTCATCAAAAAGACTGAAGATAAATAAGATCTACATTTCCATATCGTTTATAATGTCTCTTTCTTCATTGCTTGTTTTTGCTAACAGGAGATCATTTCAAAATAATTTTCTTTTTCAAAAAAACAAAACAGGATAACCCAAAAGACCATCATCTTTTTTTTGTAAATGCACAAGGTTTTGCTTCATGCTTACAATACCTTCTGTGAATACACATATTATTAAGTAAAATAAAATGCTCTGTGTTATATCACACGTGTTAAAATCTTTTTTTTTATTATTATACTTTAAGTTCTAGGGTACATGTGCACAACGTGCAGGTTTGTTACATATGTATACATGTGCCATGTTGGTGTGCTGCCATGTTGGTGTGCTGCACCCATTTACATTAAGTATATCTCCTAATGCTATCCCTCCCCCCTACCCCCTCACCACGATAGGACCCGGTGTGTGATGATCCCCTTCCTGTGTCCAAGTGATCTCATTGTTCAATTCCCACCTATGAGTGAGAACATGCGGTATTTGGTTTTCTGTTCTTGTGATAGTTTGCTGAGAATGATGATTTCCAGCTTCATCCATGTCCCTACAAAGGACATGAACTCATCCTTCTTTATGGCTGCATAGTATTCCATGGTGTGTATGTGCCACATTTTCTTAATCCAGCCTGTCACTGATGGACATTTGGGTTGATTCCAAGTCTTTGCTATTGTGAATAGTGCTG
>NW_012102587.1:8129723-8135074 GCF_000951045.1 Mandrillus leucophaeus
AGAGTTTCTGCCAAGAGATCTGCTGTTAGTCTGATGGGCTTCCCTTTGTGTGTAACCCAACCTTCCTCTCTGGCTGCCCTTAACATTTTTTCCTTCCTTTCATCTTTGGTGAATCTGACAATTATGTGTCTTGGAGTTGGTCTTCTCGAGAAGTATCTTTGTGGCGTTCTCTGTATTTCCTGAATTTGAATGTTGCCCTGCCTTACTAGGTTGGGGAAATTCTCCTGGAGGATATTCTACAGAGTGTTTTCCAGCTTGGTTCCATTTTCCTTGTCACTTTCAGGCACACCAATCAGATGTAGATTTGGTCTTTTCACATAATACCATATTTCTTGGAGGCTTTGTTCTTTTCTTTTTACTCTTTTTTCTCTACAATTCTCTTCTCGCTTCATTTCATTCATTTGATCTTCAATCGCTGATACTCTTTCTTCCAGTTGATCGAGTCAGTTACTAAAGCTTGTGCATTTGTCACATGGTTCTCGTGTTATGGTTTTCATCTCTATCAGTTCTTTTAAGGTCTTCTCTGCATTTATTATTCTAGTTATCCATTCATGCATTCTTTTTTCAAGGTTTTTAATTTCTTTGCACTGATTATGTAGTTCCTCCTTTAGCTCTGAGAAGTTTGATCGACTGAAGTCTTCTTCTCGCAACTTGTCAAAGTCATTCCCTGTCGAACTTTGTTCCATTCCTGGCAATGAGCTGCGTTCCTTTGGAGGGCAGATGCGCTCTTATTTTTTGAATTTCCAGCTTTTCTGCCCTGCTTTTTCCCCATCTTTGTGGTTTTATCTGCCTCTGGTCTTTGGTGATGGTGACATACTGATGGGGTTTTGGTGTGGGTGTCCTTTCTGTTTGTTAGTTTTCCTTCTAACAGTCAGGACCCTCAGGTGTAAGTCTGTTGGAGTTTGCTTGAGGTCCACTCCAGACCCTGTTTGCCTGGGTATCAGCAGCGGAGGTTGCAGAAGATAGAATGTTGCTGAACAGTAAGTGTTGCTGTCTGATTCTTGCTCTGGAAGCTTCATCCCCTGCTGTGTACCCCACCATGTGAAGTGTGAGTTGTCAGTCTGCACCTAGTGGGGGATGTTTCCCAGTTAGGCTCCTCAGGAGTCAGGGACCCACTTGAGCAGACAGTCTGTCTGTTCTCAGATCTCAACCTCCATGCTGGGAGATCCACTGCTCTCTTCAAAGCTGTCAGACAGGGGCATTTACCTCTGCTGAGGTTTCTGCTGCTTTTTGTTTAGCTATGCCCTGTCCCCAGAGGAGGAGTCTACAGAGGCAGGCTGGCCTCCTTGAGCTGTGGTGGACTCCACCCAATTCGAGCTTCCTGGTGGCTTTGTTTAACTACTTAAGCCTCAGCAATGGTGGACACCCCTCCCCCAGCCTCTCTGCGGCCTTCCAGTTAGATCTCAGACTGCTGTGCTAGCAATGAGGGAGGCTCCATGGGCGTGGGACCCTCTGGGCCAGGTATGAGATATAATATCCTCGTGTGCCGTTTGCTGAGATCGTTGGTAAAGTGCAGTATTAGGGTGGGAGTTTCCCGATTTTCCAGGTGTTGTGTGTCTCAATTTCCTTTGGCTAGGAAAAGGAATTCCCTTCCCCCTTGCGCTTCCCAGGTGAGGCGATGCCTCGCCCTGCTTCACCTCTCACTGGTTGGGCTGCATCCGCAGACCAGTGCCAACTATCCAACAGGCTCCAGTGAGATGAACCTGGTACCTCAGTTGAAAAGGGAGAAATCACTCGTCTTCTGTGTCGCTCATGCTGGGAGATGGAGGCTGGAGCTGTTCCTATTTGGCCATCTTGGGCGTGCCCCAGAATTCAGAATTTAAATGTCAATTTTTGTGTTGGACAAATCACATTTTCTAAGCTTTAGTTTTGTTAGTCTCTAAAAAGGAAACAATGCTATTTTATTTTTTTTGGGAGTAAAAGCTAAAGAAGATAATGTCTACCGACCCCTGGGACCTGTAGCTCATAGGCATGGCATGTAGACTCATTCTCTTGCTCAACAAACATTCAGTCAGCACAAATCTTTATTATATGCCAGATTCTGTGCTAGGTGCATGGGCACTCAGATGGACAAGCCCCCTCCTCTTTTTGGAAGGAGCTCACACTTTGGAGTAAGAGAAATTTACATACAGAAGAGGGGGCTGTATTAAAGATGACTCACAGGTTTCTAATTTGTTCAACTTGATGAATAGTAATTTTCTAGATGTTCCAGTGCCTTTTGTGAAGTAGGCATGGCTGGATTAAGGATATGATGCTTAGAGGGGTTTCTAGGAAACCAATCTGTGAGGCATTAAAACATCTCTGTGTGAGATGGAGAAGACTGCATTTCCCAGAATGAGAATCCCAGTGAATTATACATGCTTGGACTGAAGCTGGACTGCTAGAGTCAATAATAGAGAGAATGGCATAACCACCTCTGTCTTCCTCCTCTGTGCTTTTGCTTCATGGTGGTCTCCAGCCTCTCCTCTATCCATGCCTTGGGCTGACATTTGAAATAAACAGTTCTGAAGGAGCACCTGCTCATGAGCCTACCATTGGTCTTAATCTAGGTAGTTGCTTCATTATTTTTAGTAACGAAACCAAATCTTAAATTCAAGGTGGCACTGGTTTCCAGGTAGCAGAACTATGGCAGGGACCCAGTCCTCTCAGTCACTGCCTCATTTCATCATACCCTCCCTCAACATTTAAGTGCATGACTCTAAAACACTGTCAAGAAAAGAGGCATATGACAGTAGCATAAGCTCTTAGCATAGATTTAATTTAAACAACCTTTGGAGTGGTCATTTTGTTGTCATGGTTGCTCCAATCAATGAGATGGATATAGGGTCTTGGGGCTGCAGCTGTTTGTCTGATCATTTAACCTTCTGAAGCAGATTTTATTAAAGTGTTCCTGTTGCTGAAAATGAATTACAAAGCTTTCCTTTTTCTGTAGGAAATAAGAGTGCCCAGATGAGATTACATGGCTTCCTATGATATCTAAATAAGATTAGTTTGCCGAAGATCACATTAAAATCCCATTAAAGAGACAGTTCCGCTCCAGCCCCCATTCTCCTCAGGCAAGTTCTGAGCGAGTTGATGAAAATTGCTCAGGGATGACACACAGGCATTGAGCACCCTGTGGAGACACAGGGGTGGGGTGGAAATATTCCCCCAACTGTGTTTATCACAAAAACAGGATCTGTGTACATGGCCCATTACTTACAGATGACAGTTCCTGACTCTAAGGAGGGAAGACTTTAGGGAAGAAATGGTAATAAGATGAAAAGATCACGTGATGGAGGCATTGAGATCATCATCAGAGAGGATCCAGGAAATCACTAATTCATTTTTTTATGTGACAAGGATAACAATATTAATGTTTCAGTATTTATACCCTTCCCTCAAGTCTGCTCTGAGAAAGAGGGATTCTTTGCTCTCAGGAGGTTACCGAGCCTGGACTTTTGTTGTGCTGATCTAAGTAATCAGTTTAACTTTGGAACGAATATGGAGCAAAGATAAATTGATATTCATTAAGAAAAGATTGGGGCAGTTCCTATAATGCTCAAATGGGCCAGCAGTGTGGTTGGAATTTTGAGAGAGCAAAGAAGCAGCCTGCGGAGAGAAAAAGAAGGAAGATTGAGAGGGACTGTTGTGATTGCTGGGACTTTGCGGAAGTCAGGTGGATGATGTTTGCATCTTCTCAAGGGATTTCTCTGAAAATTTAAAAAGCTTCTGTGTGTGTGTGTGTGTGTGTGTGTGTGTGTGTGTGACATAGCATTGATTTTTGTAAATGGCTAGTATAAAGCCATGAAACAGGCAAACTTCATTTGTTCATTAATCATCAGATTTTCTTGAGTGGTGGGTGTTTGTAAGAGACACAGAGAAGGGGGATAGAGACCATATAAGCAAATAAGTGCAGATTCAGTGCAATGGGTGCTTCCACAGAAGTAAGCACAGGGAGCTAAGGGGATTCAAGCAAGAAGGGCCTTTGTGGATGGTCAGGGAAGGCTTCACTGAGAAGCCCTGACAACTCTGAGGGGTCAGCCTGCTTCAGGCTTCCTGACCTTATGCTTGGGTGTTTCCAATGGTGTCCAAAAGCATCTCCTGCTCTCTGGTTCTTCCCCACATCCCGATTTCTGCTGCCAGTGGGAGGGTGACTTTTATCAAAAGGACAAGTAAAAAGGGACAACCTCAGGCATTTGGCATCCTTGATGACCCTTGTTCTGAGTGCTTTCACGGGAACAGCTCTGTAGAGCTTGCTTATTAGAGCACATACCTCACTTCCACCGGAGGTTGTAATTTTAAATTCTCAGTGCGCCTATATTTATAAATACCAGGTAGCTTATTTTTATGTTTCCAAGATAAAAATGGAATCAGATTCAGTCACTTTGAATCCTTTGCCTCTTTACCTTCTTTTATTTGAGGATGAATATAGTTTGTGTTAAAGGTTTTATTTAAACACTTCAGATCACTTATATTCTACAGTCACAAGAGCACAGCTTAATGAAAATAAAACAAACAACAATATAACTGGTTAACCAAAAGCTAGCTGTTTGAAAATATGTATAATTCTTATATCCTTCCCAACATCACAAAAATGAAATAAAATCTATTAATAATGACATGAACTTGCTAACAGCACTGTTTTTCAGGGTGATGGTATTGGTTGAGGTGGGAATGAATTTTCTTCTTTACATTTTTCTAAAGTTTCCAAATTGTCTACACATGAATTTATCCTATTACTTTGGTAATTGGAAGAAACGATAAATGAATATTACTTACATAAATCTGGTACCGAGGTCAACTGGACAATATAATGTGCCTGTTCTTATATAAATTCTAGCTCAAACCAAAAATGTTTAGTACTGTTGATTTTTTCCAGGCCATGTTTTAAAGCTGAAATTAGGCCATTAAGTCTTTGACATTCATGTTGAATTGAATAACAAATAATAACATTGTGTAGATAGACTCACACTATAATTCATCTAATGGGAGTGGTGGTGAGGGAATGATGAGTATGATCGTGGTGATGATGATGACTTCTAAGGCTGTTTATACCCTTAGAGTTAAATGGGGTCAGCTATGAACTCTTTTTTACAGGTAAGGAAATACAAATTTAGAGGTTTATTCTAAGATTTTCATCTTCTCCAAGTCCATCCAGGTTAAAACGAAAATAAACTAGAACTAAAGTTTTCAGATTTAGTGTATTTTTTTCTCTCCTACGTCATGCTGTTGTTACTGTTAATATTTCTTTGTCTGCAAGAAAATATATTGATTAGTTTTCAGTGTGTTTGTTCTAACATTTTTAGACTTTAATGTTTTTGCATGGCCATACGTGAACAAAAAAGTGAATTCTTCCCTCCCCTCCCCTC
>NW_012102587.1:8135124-8135678 GCF_000951045.1 Mandrillus leucophaeus
CTAGTTTATTTGCGTAGAGGTGTTTACAGTATTCTCTGATGGTAGTTTGTATTTCTGTGGGGTCGGTGGTGATATCCCCTTTATCATTTTTTATTATATTTGATTCTTCTCTCTTTTCTTCTTTATTAGTCTTGCGAGCGGTCTATCAATTTTGTTGATCTTTTCAAAAAACCAGCTCCTGGATTCATTGATTTTTTGGAGGGCTTTTTGTGTCTTTATCTCCATCAGTTCTGCTCTGATCTTAGTTATTTCTTGCCTTCTGCTAGCTTTTGAATGTGTTTGCTCTTGCTTCTCTAGTTCTTTAAATGTGATGTTAGAGTGTCAATTTTAGGTCTTTCCTGCTTTCTCTATATTTTTATAGGGAAAACAGGAATATATTTTTATTCCTGCTTTCTCTATAGGAGAATCTATGTTCCTAAATATATAGGAATCTATATATTTATAATTTATAGCATTTTGTGCTATAAATTTCCCTCTACACACTACTTTAAATGTGTCCCAGAGATTCTGGTATGTTGTATCTTTGTTCTCACTGGTTTCAAAGAACATCTTTA
>NW_012102587.1:8135728-8148008 GCF_000951045.1 Mandrillus leucophaeus
AGAGCTCACTTCATTGCTGAGGCTGGTCTTGAACTCCTGGGCTTAACCAATCCTCCTGCCTGGACCTCCCAAAATGTTGGGATTACAGATGTGGTCCATCGTGGCTTCCTCTTTATTTCTATTCACTGGGGATGGCACTTAATAGTAGTAGTGTTTACCTTTGATTTTGATTGCTTCCAGCAAAGATTGGGTTTTGTGTTTATTTTTTTGCTTGTTATTTTAAAAACCAAAGTTTATTTTAATTAATTCAGTGGGAGAAAATGATCTAAAACTATAACTTTATATTACTTTATGAAAACTTTTGTTGAAACTTTTTGTTTTCAACTATTTTTATGCTATTGTATAGACACTATTTATGTACAGAACTCTGATCCTGTTTGTACTGTGAGATTGGGTGTGATGTGGGAAGTGAAGTCATCTACTCTAAGTTGCTACAGGGCTCTGATCAGGACAGATAAATATAATTAAATTTATTCAGAGAACTTAAGATCCCTAGATGTTGTTTTTGGAGCAAGTGTCAAGAGTGCTAAGACAAAATTAATCTATTTTCTGTGTTGTAATTCAATTGTATAGGACTTTATGGTTTGAGTGACACACTATGAGCTGTTGAGATTACACTCTTTGTCTTGCTTTATTGTGATTGAAGGTTTTGACTTTGAGGAGAATGTTTGCCAGGTATCTTCTGTTTTCACCAAGCACCTCAAAGTTGTCACTGGATTGATTAATTAGTTTTTTCATGTTCAGTTTTCTTTACTGTGTTTATCTTTAGGGAGATTAACTTTAATGAGACATTCCATTCTTCCTGTGTTAAAATGGACAAACAGTGATTAATTTTCTGCCTTTTGTTTTGTGTCTGAAAATGAATTTGACTTAAATGTAAATGCATTGTGTCTTTGACATTCTGGATACTTTAGACTTCAGTTTTAGAAAAGAAAACAGATCAAAGAAGGGCAAATGTATGATAAACAAATGCTTTAAATAATGAAAGTACAATAGGGGTATTTGCTTTGAAACTGAAAAATAATGTAGCCTACTTCTCTATTATGAGATGATAAACACATTTCTTAATATATCTATAGGTGTCACTGTTGATATACACTCTTGAACTGACTTCTACCTAGGTTTGAATCTGACAAAGGGCTGCTGGGATGAATTTTATATAGTGTGTTTGACTAACTCTTGTAATATATGCTTCTTTCTGATATGAGTATAGTACATGAGTCTGATTTTCTGGCACAAATAAAGTGACTAATATTGAATGTTCTGTTATTTTGGGACAAAAAATTACTTTGGACAACAAGGGTGACATATAGGTACAGAGCAAAATAAATCATAGAACTGATTTTTTCCTTTAAATTCCTAGATTAATAGTTTAATCTATTAGCCTAGATTAATAGTTTAGAAAAATTAATTTCGTCCTCTCTTCCTTCCTTCTCCCATTGCCAGCGTGCACCAGCTAGAACCTCTGATCATGTGTTGTCTTCTGTGTGCAAGGATTCACTTGTAGACAGTGATTTCCCTTCATCTGGGCATTAATGAAGGACTCAAAACAATGTCTAACTGATATTTCTGATTTTCTGAAAAGGGGTTGCTAAGTTAGAACCAGGATACATTTTAGTATATTGGAATTCTCAGCCTCTGAATTCACAGGAGTTTTTCCTCTTCCCATTTTTGCTTTATTTTGTTGATAAAGTGATCTGAGACTTGGGGAAGTCTCTTGGCAGGGCAAAACCTCAGGAAACTGTTAGGTGGTAATCTGTGTTTTATGCATACAGGCATGCCTCTAATTTCTTTTTTTAAAAAAGGCTTCCCCCACCAATATTTGAATTAATGAAAATATCAAGCAGTTATCACTTTTCTATTACATACATTTCATTTTTCTAGAAGTTAGGGATGTAAAAAAACATCAGGGGCAATCCTTGCCTTCAAGAATCTCAATATTTAATAGTAATGAGAGACAAAAGAATAAACTGTAAGAAAGCAAGCTAAAGAATGAACTTTGTAGAATATAAAGTAGAGAGCTATCACATTTGTTTGGAAATCAGGGGATATTTCAAGGAGAAATTTGTTGAGTTAAATTGAATAGAGTTTCCAGAGAGGACAAGGTCGTAGGGAGAGATTGGGCTATTTAGGTGGATGGAGCACCACTTACAAGAGTGGCCGGCACAGGACACTGGGTGTATTGGAGGGCAGTGAGTAGTTTGGCCTGGCTGAAGCATATGGATGAGCGAGTGGGGAAGAGGCAGTGCCTCTGTGATGTCCCTTCTGTGAATTGCTCTGAGTGCCTCACTGTGCTTCACTCAGATAAACTGACCTCAAAAGTTAATATCACAGGCATTCTTTTTCTTTCGTTTTCTTTCCCCAACACACTTAGCTATTCATGTCCAACTTCTTCCAATTGGAGTAAGGCAGGTTTCTGAATGGGCAGGTTTTACGTTACAGTTGACAGCTATCCTTGGGTTTGTGTTAGACAGTAGTTGTTTTGATGACATTGTTTTGGGCAGAGGAGGAGGCCAAATGGAAGGACTGTGTGGCTGAATTTTCTGTGACTGATGTGGTTAACTAAATTATTCCTGTCACAGATGGGTTTTGGGTGCTTTGCTTTGCACTGAACATTAGCTGTGTCTTTCAGTTCTTAAAAAAATAGCCAATACTTCTATGGTCCTTACTGTTTGCCAGGAACTGTTCTAAATATGTTATATATGTATTAATCCATTCAACTCTTTATAATAAAACCACACCGTGAAATAAGTAATAACAGAGTCCCAATTTTATCCATAAAGAAATGAAGCACAAAGGGTTGGAAGACTTGCCAGTCACATAGCTGATAAGCGGCAGAGCTGGGATTTGAGCCCTAATAATCTGCTTACAGTTACATGTTATCTAGTAATTAGATATTTAATATTAGTTTAATTGCTATACACAATAAATTAGTTTAGCAATTTTTATATCATGGGGATGAGAGACATGCATAAACATATTTTTAGATGGCTATTGGAATAGCAACCAAGGGAGATTCATGGCTAGAGAAAGTGGGGCTGGGAGTACTGGCAGCTCCTCTGATAATTCAGGAAGGCTCCCTGGATGGTGAGTGATTTCTTTATACTTGGAGGATGCCCAGAGCAACCAGCTCTGGAAAGAAAGGAAGAAGAAAACTCTGTCATGTTCTTAGAAATTAGTGTCTAAGTAGCTGCTAGGAGTCATCCCAACTGCATGTATCAGACTCAAGAGACTTGACAAAATGTACATGGCAAACTATAAATAATACTATTGTATTTCAGCTTATGGAGCAACAACAGTATTCTTGGGGCTGCACAGATTAAAAAAGACATCATTTCTGCCCCGAGAGTTTACAATACAAACAGTCAGATTTGAAATTTCTTACCAGATCCAGATGTTTGAGTGTCGCATATCACTCATCCCTTTCTGCTTCTCTCTGTTTTAAATTAGCATGTATTCCCAGGGCAATAGATGCCCCAATGTTATCCACACTGATTTTACTCCATTCTTTAGCAAAAAATAGAATGTGCCTCAAATGTTATTTTTTTCTTCAGCATTTAGACATCAGAAATGGTATTCACTAATTTTTGAGTGTGTGTCAACCAGCTACTCCCATTAGCTTGGCCTGTTAAATTGTCAAGAATCAAATAGGTTAGAAAGAGTTAGGAAAATGCATTTGCCTATAAAGTTCACCACCTGAAGTGCTGGCTACATATGTGGGCACAGTAGATAATTTAAAAGTTCCTGGCATTCGCTGAGTGACTGGTGGCTCATTACCCATCATGGTGTGGAGAGAACTCAGAATGAGTGAGCTTCCAGAAGGGGGCAGGCTCCAGGCTCATTCTCCTGTATGTTTATCTCATTTAATCTTCCCAGCTACTCTAGAGTGTAGGTGCTATTTTACAGTCAAGGAATATGAGGTTTAGAGAGGTTCTGTGGCTGGCTTAAGGTCACATGGCTAGTAAAGGTGGGGCTGTGATTTGGTTTAAATTTTGTGTGGCTCCCAAAGCTGAGCATTGTCTATGGCAGAGACCACAAGCCACCTCATGGTCAAATATTGTAGTACCCTGACAACATCCCATTGGTTACTATCACTGGTTATTCCGTGACACTATCTTGCTTTTGAGAGGCAAGAACGCAAGCTCACTCTTCTAGTTTTCTTCTAATAATTTGTTAAATTCCTGACCATTGCAACGTTTTCATTGGCTGTTCACATTTAAATCAGAAGTTGAAAAAATCTGATGTTGTGATTCAAATCCTCATTCATACCCTCTTTCATGCAGCAGGTGTGAGCCCCTCTCTTTCCCTGGGTCTGCCACATTCCTGTGTGCAGGGGTAGAAGGTAACATGCTCCCTAGACTCCTGAGGAAAGAAGGGGTGCCTACATTGGGGGAAGTCTGGCAGAGAACTCACAGCTTGACAATCAATTAAAATGGTAGCAGGGATTTAGTGGGTAGCCTTCTGAGGTCAAGAATGACTTGGGAACCTATGAGCAGACAGAGACTGGAATGCACCTGGTCACTTCCCCATATCTAGCTGGTCTCCACTGCACCAAGCAGAAGTCCCTTCAGGGGCCGTGTGGAAAATACATACCATATAGGCTTCTGACTCCTGGTCTTTATGATACCCTGGTATAGCCATCCTGTGGTTAAACTGGTTGTTTTCTGATGGTAACGTAGCAGTTAACCCCTAGGCACCAATAATTGGGTCTATGTAATTTGAAATTCCTGTGCCTTCTGTAGATGACTGTGAATTCTTGTTCAATTGTCAGCCTAGAAACAAATCTGGAAAGGACCAGCCCTTCGGTGCTGCATTCACAGTGGCAACACTGAAATGAATATTAGGCCTGAGAGGGAATTGGCTCAGTTACGAAGTTCCAGCAGCTTGTAATATAAATGGTTCACTGAGTTGTTCAATAGATTTTTACAAACACCCATTGTGGGCAGGACACTCTGTTGTGCTCTGCAGTCCCAAGTCGGGGGTTACCTGCCCCCGTCATGAAGAAACGTCAGGTGGATGCAATGGGTCCTGTTTTTTTAAATTTACATACTTCTTCCTCTGAAATGGTCAGTGGGAGATTTAAAAATCTCTGTAAGTGAAAATTCAGGGCACAGTTCCAAACTTCTCATTACATTAGTGCTGGCAGATGACCAAAGAGTTCAAGTGAAACCCAGGATCAGTAAAAACAAAACAAAACAAAACAGAACAAATAATACAACAGCCATGAGTCTGTAAGGAACAACCCAACCAGATTCAGGAAGAGTAACACATTGTCTAGCGGGGGGGTTGAGATGTGGTAGGATAATTTCATAGGGGAAATAAGAGTGATTTTTCTGTTAACCAGCTGTGTGATTTAGAAACTCCCCTAAGGCCTGGGGCCATCAGTTTCCTGATTAGAAGAGATAATCAATATCCTGTTAGGAAAGACTCCTGGCCCCATGTTTTTCACCCAGTCTACCACCTATTGTACCTATGCTCCTGTCCTCACCCTCCCTCATGTACAAATGAACCTGGCCTCTATCCTTGCACTCTAGATCCCATCCATTCTCCCCTACCCAAGGGCATTGCTCTAGCCATCAGCCTCTCTCTCTCTCACTTTATCATTTTTTTTTTTAAAATCCTAGGTCATTCCTATGAGCCTTCCGCATGCCTTAATATCTTCCATCTTTAAGAACTCTCTGTTATCTTCAATCATTTCCCACTTCCACCTGATTTGGCTTCACAGCAAAGCTTTTCAAAGAGTAGTTAGTGCTTCCTCAACTCCTCCTTTTCCATGAAATAATGCACAGCAGGACCTTGTCCCTGACACTCCACGAAGATGCTCTTGTCAAGCTCATCAGTACTCCCATATTTCCAAATCCAGCGGTCAGCTTTCTTTCCTCATCTCACCTAATCAGTTTTGTAGCAGCATTTGAAAGTTGTTCAGAACTTCTTTCTTAAAGCATTTTCTTCTCATGGCTTCTAGGACACTTACTTCCCTATTCCATTGGTTTTCCCCTCCTCACTCTCCTGTCCTGAACCCCAGTCCTCTTCTTGACCTTTAAAGGTGAGGGGGTTCCCAGGGCTCAGTTCGCCATCTTCTTCCCTGTCTCTTCTCAATCCCTAGGTGAATACTTTCCGTCCATGCATTAAAGACCAGCGGTACACTGAAGACTCCCCTAAACCTTGGCGTCATTACCAGCATCCCATTCTCATTCCCCTCCACATCCAAATCAAACAACAATCATTCAGTGCTTAGTATTTGCTGAATATTCTAAGCATTTGACATGAGTTAATTAATGTACACAACAACTTAAGAAGATAATTCTGTTATAACCTCAATTTTACAGATGAGGAAACTGAGGCACAGGGAAGTTAAGTCATTGCTGAAGATCACAGAGCTCCTTGGGTAGGAATTTGAACCCATGTGGCCTGACTTCAGAGGATGTGATCTTAACCACTGTGCTGAATGGTGTGCTTGGACTGAAAGAAAGTGGTCCACAAGGAAGAGCCTTCATAGATTCAGGCAGTACTGGCAGCAGCAGAGGGGTGGCTTCATATCTGTCTTTCTCATCCACAAAGGGAATGTTGACTGAATCTCTTTTTATGGAAGAGATACAAGCAGAGCCTTTTTTGCTGAAGCTGGAGTGGGGGTTGGGCCTTCTGTATAAACTCCACGATGAGCCCTGACACACCTCGTTGGAGCGCCAGGACTCTGGAAAGTCATGGTGCTCTGAGGTGAGAATATCATGGATTTGGAGTCAGGGACAGACTTAATCACGGGCCTGCCACACCCAGGCTCTGTAATCTTGGCAGGAATCTTCTTTCTGAAGCTCAGTTTCTTCTTCTATAAAATGGGCTTCATAATGCTCACCTTGCCGAGGTGTCATAAGGTTTGATGTTTCTGAAAAATGCAGTGCTAGGTGCATAGTAAGTATGCAAACAATCCTAGATATGTTATTATTTATCATGACAGTCCTTGACTGAGTTACCCATCTTGGTGAAGGTTAATTATGGTGGTCTTCGTTCCTTCTTGCTTTGTGCCTGCTCCTCTGCTAAGGCCCTATTGCTCTCAGTTTTCCCCTGGTGGTCCAGGGTCCCCTCTTTTACCTGACCCAGGTGGTTCTCTGCTTGGATGGGGGTCCCTGCTATTAACTTTCTTGTCGTTTTCACTCTCCCAGTCAGTATCTCTTTATTGCCCGGCCCTGCCCTGGCGAAGTAGATTCAGAGCAAAGGGCCAATACAGTTGCACATTAACACACGCAGGTGATGCTGGCTGTGCTGTACAGCTCCCCGCTCGAGAGTGAGGATTTACTCCGCCAGTGGTGAGAAGGCTGCTGCCAGGCAGCCCTCAGCCACCTTTGGGAAATGCCTGGGCTAACGGGAGCCACCTGGCCCAAACTCATGCCTCATTTCCTGGCATTAGTTGACTGGCCAACAGGGGCTCATAAAAGCATGAGCCCCGTGTTTCAATGTGGGACAACTCTGAAGAGCCAGCTCAGCTTCGGAGCTCCCCTGGAATCAGCTGAGGCCTTTTTGCACCTGCAGTGCAGCCCAACTTTTCCCTCTGCCCATTCTGATTCCTTCACTTCCTTCCACAGGTGTGGAGCCTGAGGGCTCTGTCTAATCAACTTCCTTCACACACATCTCCAGCTCAGCGTCTGCTCCCCAGGGAACCAGACGCAGCAAGTCTTAAAGTTTAATCAGGGCTTTCAGTGTCTTAACCAACAGGCAGGATTTGAAAGGCTGTTCCATGTTAGTTGGAGAGAGCGTTTTCCCCCAGAACCTAGAGGCCAGTCCAGTTGTGTCACATAGGGCACCTGAGCTGTGCATAGCCCCCTGTAATGTTTCCTGATTGATTAATTTGTAATATTGACCGTGAGTTCTTGTCTCTGAGACTCCTACCCAAGACATTTAAAATTATTTCTTGTGTAGCATCAACTGGCATTTCCTAGGCTCTGATTCTTTAAGTAATAAGAGTGCCTGTGTGTAAGTGAGTATGAGTATGTGTGTGTGGGGGTATGAGTGTGTGTGTGTGTGTGTATGGGTATGAATGTGTATGCATGGAAATGAGTGTGTGTGTTTGGATATGGGTGTGTATGCATGGAAATGAGTGTGTGTGTTTGCACGAATATGAATATGTATGCATAGATATGAGTGTCCACTCCTGGACGCCCTCTTGGATCAGACCCATCCTTAGCCTTTCTCCCAAGTGTGCTCTAGAGACACAAGGGACCTCTGAAGTACCACCAGATGCTCACATCTGCCAGACAAAATTTCACGGTCTTCCTTAGGACCTTTCTCTTGTCTTTCCATCCAGTTGGAATGCTGTCCCCAGTTGTTGGCTATTGAAAGTCTTCATACACATATTTTAAGTATGCACCTCCTTCCCGAAATTTGCCATGAGGGCTTCAGGTGAAATGTCCTTTGAGCTTTGTAATGATTG
Organism: Mandrillus leucophaeus; assembly: GCF_000951045.1. NCBI lineage: Eukaryota > Metazoa > Chordata > Mammalia > Primates > Cercopithecidae > Mandrillus > Mandrillus leucophaeus. The sequence goes on from NW_012102587.1 coordinate 8,144,154, forward strand.
TCCTACCATTGCATGGTGCTCACTTTATGACGTCTTGTATCATAATCATTTGCATACATCTTATCTTGCCAAATGAAATATGTATCAAGCATTGCACAGAGAGGGCAGTTAATGAATACCTGTTAGATAATGAAGGCATGGCCCTAAACAATGGGATGGTCGCAAAAATTGCTTCCAGTACTGGGCACATGTTATTTATCTCAAATTCCTAATATAATGATGGCATTGTTTTATCTTCTTTACAATATAGTGAAACTGAGGCTGTGCTATCCAGAAGTTTTCTAAAATCACCCAAGTAACAAATGTGATAGACTGAGTGGATTTAAGCCCAGGTCTGTCTGACCCCCAAGTCTATCATGTGTCCGTCAGTCTAACTAGAGATAAAGCACCCAAGGCATGCAGGAAACCTTGCCTTGGCCCATCATTGCATACCGTGAGACAATTGTGTCCAGGGTTCCCAACTGCTGTGAGGGTCAGAGGCAAAGCAGTGGTCATAGTTCGACAAGGCACTAACAGGGTGTGTGAGCTGAGTGTGGATTTGCTAGAGATGTTAGGCTTTCCCAGTAAGAGAGCAGGTAGGGCAAGACTGAATGAAACTGTCTGAGGAAATGGTTTGGTTTGGGCTTGGAGTGGGTTTGGGATTTCTCTCAAGGAGCAAAGTCAATGAAAGAAAAGGCTAATATGCTGTGGCTCATTCACATGGCTGCAAATGGTGAACAATTTAGTTAAGGACAGAGAGAGGTGCATGGGAGGGGAGGTCCTGAGCAGCTCGAAGGAAGACACAGGGACATGTGGGGCCAGTTCTCTGTGCAGAAGATGGCATGTGACACAGTGAACCCAGCAAGCCTTCCCTGCTTCTCTTCTTGCAACAGGAACCTCCATCTCACCTGGGCTGAGGGGCCACTCTTGCCTTCAGTGCTGCATGGAGAATTCTCTTTGTGAAGTCAGTGTTTTTCAGAATATGGGTCCTTAGCCAGTAGCGAGGGAATCACCTGGGAGCTTGTTGAGGAATGTACCTTTCTACGCCCCACCCCAGACCTGTGGAATCAGAAACTCTAGAGGTTGGGCCCGGCTGCCTGGGTTACAAACTCTAGGTGATTCTAATGCTCAGGTCTGGGAACCCCACGCTATGCCATTCTCTGTAACTTTAATTCTCTCCTTTCATGTGCTCTAAGTTTTCTTTATCTTTCCTTATATTAGAATTCTCTATATTCCTCAGCATCCAACTTAAGCCCTCCCACCTTCATGTCAGTTTCTCTGTCCATCCCAGTCTACAAAGATTGCTTTTATTTATGACCTTGCATTCCTGAATATTTTTTCTGTCCTAGATGCATGCCCTGTCTGTGGACTGTGCCTCTTTTCTGCTGTTTGTTACACTTATTTGTAGTCCTTACAGTTCCTTGCACATAAGAAGTGCACAATAAATGCCTCATGGTGACTGATGGAACACTGAACCTAAATATTTTATTTCTGACTATCCATCATTTTACATGCCTATGTGTAATATAAAAGTGGAAGAATTCTTCTGGTAACAAAGGGGAAATCTGTTTTTATTTTGTTATATTGCTTCTTGTTCCAGAAAGGATTTAAGGACGCTTAAAATGCAGCAAAATAACATATATTAGAAATAAGAAAGAAAAAAAAAAGTCAAGGCAAGGTTAGGAATATAAAATGGATCCAGGAATGATACCAATATAAAAATGCCACTACATCGGACACTCACTCTAGATCAACCGAAAATTTGGCTCTTAGCTTTCTTATCAGGACTTTGGAAAATACTGGCTTTCAAGCCCACAACAGAAGTTAGAATAGATTTGCCTTTCATAAAGTCCCATAAGTTTCAACATTATTTCCTGGTTATTTTCTCCGCCTTTGGATTTGCTTAACAACTGCAGGATGCCATGAAGCCACCCTGGAGCTTTTTGAAAGAAGATTTCAGACGTGATGGTCCTCATCATTGCGGATGGCGAGAACATTCCACCTCCTCTCCTTAGTTACAGGAAAACTCAGAGGAACTGGTGTTTCTCAAGGGAAACAAATGGATGGAGAAAGAAGGACCTGACTTCTGTAGAACTGCTGAAGGGCAAAGACATATGACCCTGACTTGTATCTTGTGTACTGTCTCCCTCATCAGCAGAAGCATTTGTTAAAGTGATTGGGGACCTGCATGGTTTAGAGCCGTTTTTGGATTACAGTAAGAGAAAGTCATTTGAACTAGCTTGAGGCACAAAATGGGAATTTATTACAAGGATAATGAAGTGTTTCAAGGAATGAACGGAGGCTTCAGGAATGGACTGGAACCAGAAAATGGAAAGCTATAGGGAGTACTTTTATTTGGCCCTGTCGTTGTTGCTTCTCACGCTGTGTGACTGTTTCTTCTTTCTTAGCAGAAAGGCTTTCTCAGCCCTTCAGTCCACAAATACGTGAAAAGTGGCCACATTAGAAACCATATCACAAATTCTAGTCACTCAGTGGGACTGTAAATTGCTTCCAATTCTAGTTTCTTCTAGAAGACACTCTGGGTGAAATGTTCACTCCTGGTCCGATCAGTGGTGGCCAGAGGAATCAAACTGTAGAAATATGGCTGCTAGAGGGGCTCTGTGTTTGGCGGGCAGTTACAGAAGAGGGGGAATAAGCATAGGCACACCAGCGCTTTGCAGTTACAGAGACACTCTACCTGGTTGTCTGTATAGGGAACTGAGATCCTAACTGCTAGAGAAGTTCTAGCCCTGAGTTTAAATTGTGACAGCATCTTTTATTTGTATACGAAGTGTGCAATTATGTTTCTGCACATCACTTCATTTTATTACCACATTTCCCTAGGGGTTAGGAGTATGGATTTCATATACAGGGAAGTGAAAGCTGAGAGAATCTAAGTAACATATGCATAGTCACACAGCTGGTGAACAGCAGGGGTGGACTAGGAGTACCAAAACCATTTTAGACCTGTCTCTACCACTCACTGGCTTGTTGCTTGGCCAAATCTTACTCTGAGTCATATTGCTCATCTTTTAAATGCATTGATGATTCCATCAGAAGCCAGCTTGCAGAATGATTATGAGAATCAGACAAGTAGTTCTTGAATCTGGTGGATCATTAGAGTCATACAGGGATCTTTTAAAAAATATAGCTCTCAGGATGCCAGTCCTATGTATTCAGATTCCGTGGATCTGTGGTGGACCCAAGTATGTATTCTTATAGAAGTTCCCAGGAAATTATGATGATCAGCTTGGGTTTGTAAACCCTTCAGCAGTGTGAAAACATGGCTCATAAGTCACAAAGCACGGTGGAAAATATACTATGACCACAGTGACAGAGTCAGAGCAATCTCCTCTATGCCATGTTTTATACCAGGTATACATTGCTTTCTTTTCCAATATTGTTTAGAGGGATCACCTAAAGGACACTGGAGAAGAATGGGCACCCATTCTAGTGTTTGAGAATGTGTGCATATGTGTGTGGTGTGTATATGTGTGTGTAAGTGTGTGTGTTTCTATGTGTACTTGGTGTGGGCAACAGCAGTATGTGGAGGGTGCAGAATGCAGGATATGCTTCCTCCCTGGGCTGAAGAAGCTTCACTATTTCCTGAGTTCAAGGAGATAGTATACCTTGATATTTGTGTTGCCTCTACTGCAAATCAGGCATTTTAGGCATGCTACATGTACTCTTTCCTTTTCTTTTCCCTTTTGTTTCTCCCTTCCTTCTCTCCCTCCCTCCCTCTTATTTTCTTCCTTCCTTTCCTTTCTTTCTCTTTTCTTTCTTCTTTCTTTTTCTTTCTCTCTTTCTTTTCCCTTCCTCCATTCCTTCCTTCCTTCCTTCCTTCCTTCCTTCCTTCCTTCCTTCCTTCCTTCCTTC
>NW_012102587.1:8148278-8168777 GCF_000951045.1 Mandrillus leucophaeus
TTTCTTTCTTCTCTTCCTTTTTACTATTTCTTTCTTACTTTTTTCTTTCTTAGAGTCAGGTTTGCACTGTGTAGTCCAGGCTGAAATCCAGTGGTACAATTATGGCTCACTGTACCCTGAACTCCTGGGCTCAAGCCACCATCCTGCCTCCTGCCTCAGCCTACCAAGTAGCTGGGACTACAGGCATGTTCCACCATGCCCAGCTGATTTTATTTTATTTTATTTTATTTCTAGCAGAGACGAAGGTCTTGCTATGTTGACCAGACTGGTCTCAAACTCCTGGCCTCAAGCAATCCTCCTGCCTCAGCCTCCCAAAGTCCTGGAATTACAGGCATGAGTTACTATGCCTAACGTTACATGCAATTTCTTAAACAAGCAGGTGATGTAGGCATTATTTCTATTTCACAGAACAAGAAGTGAAATAAATTTTTTCTTTTGTTTGAAGTCAGACAGATAGGAAGTGCAATAAAGCTGGGATTCAAATTTAGTTTATGGTTTTTGATTTGGAGAACTTTTCAAGTGACAGAGCTTAGGAGAGATAAGTGAATAATCAGAGAACATTGACAGGAATGCCTTGACATCACTACTGGGATCACTAAGTAAATTCAAGGGTCATCACTTTCGGCTATCTCATTATTTACCTTTACCTTGGTCTGATGTTGGCTGTCTTGGGTACTAAATAATAATGAGGTATTCTCAAACCGGACTGACGTTTTATTCTGAGTAATGATAATAACAGTAGTACTAGTACTAGTAGTGGTATCTGGCATTTCTTGCTCACACTTTATGTATCAGGCATATTGAAAGATTATTGCTAGGTGCAATGGCTCAAACCTGTAATTCCAGCACTTTGGGAGGTTGAGGTGGGTGGATTGTTGAGCCCAAGAGTTTGAGACCAGCCTGGGCAGCCTGGCAAAACTCTGTCTCTACAAAAAATACAAAAATTAGCCCAGTGTGGTGACACACACCTATAGTCCCAGCTACTTGGGAGGCTGAGTTGGGAGGATCACCTGAGCCTGGGGAGGTCGAGGCTGCAGTGAGCAGTGATTGCGCTATTGCACTCCAGCCTAGGTGACAGAGTGAGATGCTATCTCAAAAAAATAATGATATCACTATTACAGCAAACCTACGAGGTAGGTATCACTAACTCCATTTTATAGATGAAATTGATGCTGAGGGAAGCTAAGTAGGCAGCCCAGGACCACAGTATTTCCAAGTGCAGGGTGAGGATTCACTGGAATTCAGGTCTACTTGGCTCTTGCGGTTAGGCAGAGCTGCATCTCACAGCTTCTATTGCTCCCTAAATGATGGGTCCTGGTTCAACACACTGCTGTCTGTTTTTTCCCCTGCCTCAGCAAGACTCTTCCTTTCTACATTGGCTGACATTTTTATTCCGTAATTCAAAAACTGAAAGATACATCAGCCATAGTTGTGTGTGCCCCTTCATAGGCAGAGAGTCTCAAAATTTAATAAGTGTCTCTTGGAGTTAGTCAAGGAAGTAATTAACACCGGGGCACAGAGGGCATCCTAAGCCTCTAATATCTGGCATCAGGAAAGTCACTGCTCACCATTAGCACATGATTAAGTGGTTTATCATGAGTAGGCAGTGCTAGTGAAGTGAATGTACTTTACTTACATGTATTTATTGGAGGCTTTATTTTGTTTTCTCACAAGGCCTGGATAGACTGGGGAAGGGGCTGTCCACAAGGACAGGCACAGAAGGGAGGTCTCTGGCTCTGTGGACCAGGTGGAAGACCAATAGGAATTGGAAAGGTATTATTTATTGAGAACAATGATGTGGGAAGGTAGTTTCACTCCCACTTTTGTCCAGGTAAGAGACATAGATCAAAAAGAATATTTATCTAAAGTTACACAAATAGCAAGAAACAGAGTAGTGTTTGCTTCAATCTGACGCCAGGTTTTAGCTTTTGTACCTTAAACCTATCAGCAGGATACTGAAGCAAAGATCAAGATCTGCAAGAATCAGAATGTTGTCAAAGTGGAAGTGGAACCAGAAGAGGAGAGATCGAGTTGTTGGCTAAAGAAAAAAGGTAGCTGTGGCAGATCATACTTTCTAAAAATCATCACCTTCTATGTATTTCATCCCATTTGCTCTTCTCACAATGTAATGTTGAACTTCATCACCAAGATGCAGATGTCTTTCCCTCCCCCTGTGCCCTGGGTCACTCATTCTTGGAATGTGCATCTTGAGATTTCTGAGCCAATGTGTAAGAAATCCCACCACCCTGACTTAAATCCTGAGCCACTGTGCCTGGGGAGACCCCATGGAGAGAGCACAGTGAGGAAGAATCACTTGAGGAGGCCAAGCTGTTCCAGCCCAAGCTGTTGGAGCTTCTCCAGCCCAGACACCAAACTGAGTATGTGAGCTCTCAGTAGACAATTCTAGCTCTGGCCTTCAAGCTACCCCTGCTATCATAGACTGAACTGGAGGCAAACTTTTCCCACTGAGGCCTGGTCCAACTTGCAGATTGGTCAACAAAATAAATGTTGTTATTTTTTAAGTCACTAAATTTTGGGGGATAATTTACTTTACAGTCATAGTAGTTGCTGAAGTTATTGGTGAAGAAGATATTTCAACATCTAGCCCCCTGAGACCTGAACATCCATTTGGGTATCCCTTCTATCCAGGCTCAGGCATGAAGTCTTAAATGAGCCAAAGAGGCCACACAACTTTTAATATTCTCCCGAAGAGCCTTCAGAAATGGTTGTCCTTCTGTGACCCCAAAAGTTTCCTAGCTGTGGCCGGGCGCGGTGGCTCAAGCCTGTAATCCCAGCACTTTGGGAGGCCGAGATGGGCGGATCACGAGGTCAGGAGATCGAGACCATCCTGGCTAACACGGTGAAACCCCATCTCTACTAAAAAAAAATACAAAAAACTAGCCGGGCGAGGTGGCGGGCACCTGTAGTCCCAGCTACTCGGGAGGCTGAGGCAGGAGAATGGCGTAAACCCAGGAGGCGGAGCTTGCAGTGAGCTGAGATCCGGCCACTGCACTCCAGCCTGGGCCACAGAGGGAGCCCCCGTCTAAAAAAAAAAAAAAAAAAAAGTTTCCTAGCTGTGTGTAGCTTTAGCCTTGCACATGGGAAAACATCACTGTCAACTCAAGACAATACATTCTTTTTTTTTTTTTAATTATTTATTATTATTATACTTTAAGTTGTAGGGTACATGTGCATAACGTGCAAGTTTGTTACATATGTATACTTGTGCCATGTTGGTGTGCTGCACCCATCAACTCGTCATTTACATCAGGTATAACTCCCAATGCAATCCCTCCCCCCTCCCCCCTCCCCATGATAGGCCCCAGTGTGTGATGTTCCCCTTCCTGAGTCCAAGTGATCTCATTGTTCAGTTCCCACCTATGAGTGAGAACATGCGGTGTTTGGTTTTCTGTTCTTGTGATACTTTGCTAAGACACAAGACAATACATTCTAAGGACAAATTCAGAGGAGCTGAGATGGCTCTAGGCTGGGAGATGTGGGGAAAACTGCCAGAGCAGGTGACATTCCAGTAAGTCTTGAAGGATTTTGTTTGGCATAAGGTCAGCAGGGCATCCCAGTCAAAGAGACGGCTTTGGGCAAAGGCATGGAGTGTCCAAGCTTATGCTAAACTTGTTCTCTGATAGAAAGACCAACTTGGCCAGAGTGAAAGCTCCAAATATGGAGAGATGCCAGGGGCAGGTTTGGAGGATTCCTTTCTTTTCCTTGAATCTGTCTGGGAGGATTCCAAAGAACTTTGAGAACTGGATCTACACGTAAGGGTAAGGTCTCCTGAAGAATGAATAACCGCTACATTCATCCAGGAAACAAACATTCCTTAGGATTACAAGGTTCCCATGGCCTCGTCTGGTATCATGGGAGTAAACAATTCCATTTCTAGATGTTTGCAGAGCAGGCAAGAAAAACAGAGTCTAAGAAGATTGTAACTTCTCCACTGAGGCCCTGGATTGCATCCCTTCCAGTGTCTTACAGATCCCAGCTCCCAAAAGTAACTCTTCTTTCTCTGGTCCATTTAATCTCTCCTTCACCATTGCCTTTAAACACAGAAATTGCAACCATAGCTAGTATCCTTTTTCTCTTTTACTAACATTCTTCTTGAATAAATGAATTTACTGAGTTAATCTACTCTTCAAAATGGCTTTCATTAGTTCTCTTCCCATGTCAATAGTGATTGACAGTGATCTTCTTTCTTTCTGCTGCACTTGAGATGCCTGTCACCTTCTCTTAAGTATCACTACTCCAAATTATCTTCCTACATTTCTGCCAACTGTAGTCTCTTGTCCTGTGCTTGTCTCTGTCTCTTGTGCTGCTTCTTTCTTCTCTTCCAAAATGCAAGAGTTTTCGAAGGTTGTTAAAAATCCTCTGCTCTTCATTATGCCTTCTCTTTCCCTGAATCCAGTCACACTTACAGTGTCAATTATCACTTCTAAGCCAACAGCTCAATAACTAAGGCAATAGCAGCTGCTTCGCTCCCACATGCTCAACACTAGTATATGCTGGATACTATGCTAACCATTTTATACCTATTTAGTAAATCCATGTCAAATTGTTATTGCCATCAGTTAACAAGTAAGCAAATTGAGGCTTATAGAAGTTAAATTATGGCTAATCAGAACCCAGTTTTGCCTGACTTTGAAGTCAGTGCTCTTAACCCTTATACTGAGTGAACTCTTGCCACATTCCTGAGCACTTGCATGTCCACTGTCACTGGACATTTTCATCTAGATGCTCTTCTGTCACACCTAGCTTATTAATATCCTTCTCTCACAATATCAGAAATGCCTCTAAACTTCTTGAACTTTTTTCATCCATTCTAGTATATCCCCAAAACCCTTCTTAAGATATGGCTTTACAAACCATCATGACAAGGACAAACAGGTCAACCTGAGGAACTATAATCACCATGGAAGTGAGTGACATCTTGTCCCTTAAGACTTGTGGGCATCACATGGATTTGTGAGTCAATACATAGGTGCCTGGACCACAAGATGATGTTTTCCCATGCAATTGTAAAGACATACATTCAGTGGTTTGTGCAATTCATGAGCATGATCATCAAGCTTTTCTGACGAGCTCCTCAACAATCCCAAACACCTTCTTCTCTCCATTCTTATACAAGACCACAGAAGAGTGTGGCCCATCACTCCTGGAGGGAGTATTGATTGTAGAATATCAGAACTGAGTGCAACCTTAGAACCTATTTTAGACTAAGTCCTTCCTTTTACAGTTGAGGGAACTGGGGCTCACATAGGTAAGACATTACCTGCTCCAGGCGGTGTATCCTGACCACTCTATTAAAAATGGCAAAATATTTCTCTGCCTACCCCCACATTTCAGAACCTCCTCACTCTGTGTTCCTTCTCCCTTTCCCAAGGCTAGTGTAGCCCTGCATCCCCGTTTGTCCCGGAGACCTTCTGTTCCTACCTGCTGCTTCTGTATAATTATTAAGAGATCCTCCTTTTATTCCCCAAAAATATCCCAGTTTACAGGACCAGTTTTTCTGGTGACCCTATTCATAGCCCTTAACACCTTTGAACATACCATGACACCATGTCCTTTGGTACTAACATATGTATTTATTGTTAACTATCTAAACTTTCCCCCCTTGAATTGAAGGTCTATGAAGGTAGGGTCTTTGTTTTGTTGATTGATATATCCCCCATAATTAGAACAGTGACATCACATGGTAAATAACACTTGCTGGGCCATGGTGGGCTGGGAAGTGAAATGAAGCAAATGGAATTCAGTCAAGCAAAAAGTCTGCACCTGCAGAATTCTAAAGAGTGAAGGGTGGGGCAGGATGGGGGTGGGCATGTGCCTTCCCAGCACTGTAAACTCCCTTTTCCCACTGTATGAGGAATGCTGACGCAGTCAGGAATGTAGGGACAGATGAACAACCTTCTAAGAACACTCTATTTCTTCTTGCTCATCCTCCTCCTCCATCCACTGGCTTCCCATACATTTTCCTTGTCCACTCTTGACCTTGAATTTGTCCTTCCAGTTCATAATTATACTTAATTCTCTAGTTAGGTTTGATATAGACTCATCATTTAATTGTAAATATTTTTTTAAAAGATGCTTTAAAATTATCTCAAGCTCATCGAAAACTCATTTATTAAAACGGGCATTTAGATTTTTTTTTAAAAGGGAAAATGAGCAAGATTAACTACCCCCCTAATTCTCCCTCTCCACCCCTACTGTCTCCAGAAGGTTGCAATCTGCCCCAGACAGGAGGAGTGCTTATTTTTGCCAGGGACTTATTTTCTGCCTTCATTCCATCCCTGCAGATTGAATGCCGGAGTGCTGGCAGATTACCCATGGTGTCGCAGGCTCCTTGCCTGCCCCCCAACCGCGAGATCATACTTTTTCATTTAGAGTCAAATCATGGAAAGAATCAGAAAGGATTATATTGTCAGAGGTAGCAGGAAGGAAGTAAACAAATGTCTTATTAAACAGCCTCTGTGGAGCCTCCAGGTGCAGGCTGGCTTCTCTGTTGGGGGAATGGAAATCAAATTCCTGGCATTTTCCACGGGACCCTGGAGACCGAGATTGCTCTGTTATATGTCTGTTCTCTCCTGCAGCATGGCCGTGTGTTGGTGTTACTGACACGTATATGATCCATGCATAGCCCTGGCCTTCTCATGTTTCTGGAGGTTTGCAGTGGGGAATGGAAGCAAAGCTGTTGCAAACAGGGTGGCCGGAGGTCCCCAGGAGAGAGTTGCTAAGAGGAGCTTCCAGCTGGAGGGGCTGACGCGGTTCTGGGCATCACAGCAGCAAGGAATAGAGCAGGTGTGGATGGAGAGGCTTTCTTGAGCTTAGTATATTACTAATTATCTCTCAAAATACCATGTGTGTTCTCATGCTGTACTCCTAGAATGTGCTTCTTTTCTGCTCTTAACACATCTGATGCTTTCCTTCATGGTCCAGCACAAACCTGCCTCCTCTCAGAGGACAGAGGCCTTTCCTTTATCCCTGTTCTGCTTACACGAGCTATTTGTCAATGATGACAAGTGGTGTAGTATTCTGACCTGGAAACCATCTCGGGTCAGCCTTCTCCTTTCACAGAGATGAGAGTTAAGAGCCAGAGAGAAGAAATTCCTTGTGAAAAATTACTGGCTAGTGGCAGAGTAAGAACTATCCCGCAGGGTTCCCATCTCCCAGTAAGTTTTCCTTCATTGAACCATTCTCAACAATACTAAAAGTGCTAAAGTTCTGAAAAATACTGTCCTACTACAGATTGGGAATACCCTGTACGCCTAGCTCTGTGTGGCTGTCTGTCTTGATGAAGCTAAATTGTTTTACCCTTTATGTGCATTGTAGGTACTGTACTTTTGTGTCTGTGTCTTCCCCCTTTTTTTCATCAATTGTTGGAATCTTTGGAACAACTACCTGTCATCTATATATTTATGGAAATATTGAACACTCCTTATATGTGTAAAAATTGAGTACTGTGATAAATGCTAGGAGAGGTGTGGGTTGCTGAGAGCAGGTACATGAAGAACATTTGAGCAATTTGGGACCCAAATGGAATCAGGAAAGGTTCCCTTAGGAAGAGATGTCTGTCCTGAGATTCTGGAGGGTCAAAAGGAGGCTGGAGCAGTCCAGGAAGTGGAGGGTTAGGGGAAGGTGATGGAGGTGTGTGAATGTCTCAGAGGCAGGAAGGGCCAGGCCATGCCAGGTCTTGAAGCTATTTTAAAACTTTTAGATTGGCTAATTTTTTAGATGAGTTGTTTGGATATGGGAGAAATGAGTCTGGGGATATGATTAGATTTGAATGTTGAAAATATCTCCCTGCTCTCTGTGTGGAGAATTAATCAGAGCAAGGCAGGCGTGAATACTAGCCATCTGGGCATGGGTACTGGTGGCTTGGACTTGGGTGGGCATGGGGGAGATGGAGAGAAGCAGGTGGCTCCTTTCAAGAGATATTTAGAGACATTTAGAAAATGGCGATGGTTTAAGTGTAAGGTGTAAAGGAACTGTCAAGGATGACTCATTCATAGATTCCTGGTTTCTTAGAACTCAGTGAATGGTTCCCTAAAACTCTATGGAAGGGTTCTGGGTTTCTAGGGGAGGAGACTGTTGTATTGATTTTTGAAATGTTGAGTTTGAGATGCTTGTGAGATATTTAAGTAGAGACATCAAGAAACTAATTAAATGTATGGGCTTGGAGCTTAGAGGAGATGTTAGGGCTGGAGACATAAATTTGGGAGTCAAAAGTATTTAGGTGGCATTGAAAACATTGCTAAGATAATATCACCAATGGAGAAATTATGTAAGCAGAAGAGAAGACCCTGCGCAGAGCGTCTATTCTTCAGACAGGAAGGAAATAAATGAGACAGAGGAGCTGCCAGAGACATGAGAGGAGAACCAGAGGGGATGCAGCACAGAGCTGAGTGAAAGGGATGCAGCCAACAAGGAGACCCTTTCATGCTCCCACTACCAAGATGACCAACTTGCTTGAATGTTTTCCTATGGATTATGCCTTTTGTTCTATTAAATGGATTAACCTTCCCTCCCCCTAGCTAAAACCAGCTCCTCCTTGCTAAAACCAGCTCCTCATTGTGCACCTTGTATCTCATTCCCTTTCTTTGGCTCTTGCTTCTAAAGTTGCTGGTCACCCATAATTTTTCCCTCTCCCCTGGATGATTTCCATAAGCATACAAACATGCAATACTTCTCAGTATTAGAAACAATTTACTTTACCTCCTCCACTCCTCGTTTGAATCTATTCCAATCAGGTTTTATCTCTGTTACTCCTTTGTACTCTGAAGCTGCTCTTGTCAAGGCTACATAGGACTTCCAAATAGACAAATCCAAATAAATTCTTTCTTCTCATTTTATTTGACTTCCCTTTCTGAAACACTTTCTCCCTTGGGCTGTGGCTTTCACTTCCCTTTTGGCTCTTCTCCCACTTACTGGCTGCTGCTGCTCCATAGTTTCTTTATCTTCCTGACCTCTAAATGTTGGAATGCCCAAAGGCTGGGTCCCGGAAACTCCTCTTTTCTCTAGATACACTCAATCCCCAAATAATCTCCTTTTAGTCCCATAATTTTAGACCCCATTAAATGCTGGTAACTCCTGTGGCTTTATATCCGGTCAGGCTTTATGAAGTACAGATTTTAAATCAATTTGATAAATGACTTGCCTACTTGATAAATCCGCTTGTCCAAAATTGATTTCACCGCCCCTCAAGAAATCTAATTCACCTAAAACTTTCCCCATCTCAATAAGTAGCACTTCTATATTTTCTATTTTTAGATTAAAAAAAAAATTGAATTGTGCTTGGCTCTTTTTTCTCTTTCTCCCATCTCTTACGCACTTGCTATCAGTAAATTCTGTGGGCTTTTCTTTGTTTATTTGAAATATATTATGGAACCTGATCACTTCTCACTATATTCTCTTTATCCTGGTCCAAACACTTATCTCCTCCATGGAATATTTGCTTTCGTATTGGCTTCCTTGTAGCAGACAGAATGTCGTTTTATACTATTTCAAATTATGTCATCTTTCTGCTCAAATTGCTCCTCTTGATTCCTTCAGAAATTCTCGATTTCTTTAAGTTTCTGCTCAAACGTATTATATAATGTAGCATGATATCCCTCTAATCTAAGCACTTTTTAGCCTCTTTATCCTACTTTAGTATATTTCACTCTCATGACACTTAATATATTATAGATTTCTTTGTTTTATTTGTATATTGTATATTGTTTTATTTATTTTATTTGTTTTCTTTGTATATTGTATATTGTCTATCTTCCTCCATACGTTGAAATACTGGAGGCCAGAAATTTGCTCTATTTTGTTCACTTACAAGGTTCTATTTTGTTCACTTCACAACGTTCACTTACAAGGAACCTTGAGAGGGATCATTAAATATTACTTGAATAATTGAATATAACTTTGCAGGACGTGAAGTAATAGTAATTTGATTTATGAAAAGCATTGGTTAGATTGAACTCTAGTGACATGGGAGTCACTGTAGCCCTTAAAATTTCTGTGGAAGTTTGTCAGGAGTGAGTGTCTAATGAGGAAACAGAGAAAGTTAAGAATAGAAAACACCTTCAAGGAATTTGGTTTTGAAGGGGAGAGTCAGGGTGATATTAGAGTAAAATGTGGAGCTAAAGGTAGCTTTAAGAAGGAGATAGGTTAGGCTTGAGGATATGTAACTGTTGTTGAAGAAGATTAGTTTGGAGTGAGATGGAAATTATATCTGAAAGAAAGAGACAAATTACCAATGGCAGGATGTTCCTGAGACAAAGAGTGGACATACTATCCTAAACATAGGTAGAGGGGCTGGTCTTTGAGAGGAGAAGGAGTGTAGATGTAGTGAAATTTTAATTTGCCATTCAAGGTAATGGTAAAACAGCAATTACATTTGCACCAATATGATGGGGCTGGAAATCTTTGTCTCAAGTCTTTTTTTTTCTTTATGGGATAGGTGGTAGTGTCATCTTTTGAGGGTGAGCGAAGGTAGAGTGAAGTAGTGAGGGAAGGGTTTTGAAGGAATTGGAAAAGGTTCGTTATAGCCATTGTGAAGAGTGGGAATATGAGTTCACAAGCGCAGGGTAGTGGTATTGTCAAGCAGGGTGGCATTTAAAGGGCTCATTTGAAGTTGGTCAATGTGAATTTACAAAATCACTAATCTATCTGCTTGTTTCTGGCATCACTCAACTGTTCTGGTAATGGTGTGGAGAAAAACGAGATAGAGGAGTGATGAAGGAGTTGGTCACTGGAGATAAAAAGGTCAAGAATTTGAGACTTTTGGGTGTTTGCTATGTTTTTAGTATGTTAGAGATGCAAACAGTCCAGGATGATGTCAAGACTTGCATGGAGAGGGACACTGAGCTGGCAGACTAGCTAGGCCAATCCACAGTGGGTGATTTGGGTTTGAAGTTGACTAGAATGAAGCCTTGGGTTTAGCTAAGGGTATTTTCACTTTGGTTTCTGTTGAATCAGCAAAGAAAATATTTGAAATTGAGAGTGTGAAGGAGATGTTGAGGAATCTTGATGTTTTCCTAGTTGCTTGTGGAGCCATGATAGAGGCATAGTAGCATCCACAACCTGCAAAGAGTGAAGAGCTGCCAGGATAGAAGAACGCAGAATTCGCATTTCTCTGTCTTTTATACTGTCAGTCTGGAGGCACCTCATCATCACTCAAGGGTTCATCCTATGATCATTTAAGCATATTCTTGCAGCCATAGCTATATTCTTTGACTTTCTGTTTCTCATCAGGCCTCAGCAAGCCTCTAGATGATGGTGGTAGGAAGTAGAAATAGATTATCACAGTAGACAAGAGGAAAATGATGGATAGGAGGCAGGAGTAAATTACAGTTTCCACTGGGATGGATAGAGCAGTGTGTGGAGACTTACATCATGAACTTTTGCTCAAAGAACTATTGCAGGAAGATACTAGGAAAGCCAAGAAAATCCACACACCCTTTGAAGGAAGCAGATTGCTTCCATAGGACCTAGAAGACAGCCTAAGTACTGTGAGTGCCCAAAGTGTGACACTGAGAAAGGGCGATTGTCTACTTCTGAAGACACACTCTCACGGGGGAACTTGAATGTTCAGATCATGAGAGAAGGATTTGACCTAAACTGGAGCTGAGATAATTTAGAGAGCTGAGAGAAATATGGAGGTAGAGAAAGCAGTGGGAAGTGTCCTGTGGTCTCTCTCGGTCCCCAGGGAAGCCATTTTTAACTTTGCTCAGAGGAGTCCTTGAGGGGAGCTGCCAGAGGAACTAGGAAAAGACAACAGGCAGAAGGAAACCTCCAGCTGAACTTTGTACCAATTCCAACAGCACTTAAAGTTTCTGGGACAGAACTCAGGGGAGGGGGTGAATCTGGAGTACAGACACAGGCAGGCAGGGAGATGGGAAACCTACCTAAAAGCCCTGTTTGCTTTCTCAGACACCAGGAGGCTGGTAGCCTGGGGCAAGTTCTCAGCCCTATTCACCCACTTCCTGGAAACAAACTTGGTGCTGTTGTGGTGCAGGGCACAGTGGGAGTGAGACCAGCATTTTGGGTTGCATGGGAGCCAGATGAGGCCTGTAACTTCTGGTTTTCCCTCACTTCCCTGGGGACCTGAATGACACAGCAGAGATAGCCATAATCCTCCTGGGAATATAAGTCCATTGACCTGGGAACCACACTCCTATCCACCACAGCAGCCACAGCAAGCCATGCCCAAGGAGAATCTGAGTTCAGACATGCCTGTACCCACCTGATGGGCTTTCTGTGCCCACCCTGGTAGCTGAAGACAAAGATCATATTCTCTTGTGAGTTCTAGGGCCCCGCCTACCACCTGATTCTCCCTATGCTACGCTATCACGGCTGTTGCTTTCTTGAAAGCGTCACCTCCTGGCAGGAGGCTAACCAGCACAAAACTGGTGCCATAAACAATAATACAACCAAGAACCCTTACAGAGTCCATTTCACTCCCCTGCCACCTCCATTAGAGCAGGTGCTGCTATACACAGCTGAGAGACCCACAGATGGTGCACATCACAGGACTCTGCAGACACTTCCAAGTACCAGCCCAGAACCCAAGAGTCCCACTGGGTGGCTAGATCCAGAAGAGAGGTAACAATCACTACAGTTTGGCTCTCAGGAAGCCACTACCCTGGGAAAAGAGGGAGAATACTACTTCAAAGGAGTACTCCGTGGGAGAAAATAAGCTGAAGAGCAGCCTTGAGCTCCAGATCTTCCCTCTGACATAGCCTACCCAAATGAGAAGGAAGCAAAACACTTCTGGTAATGCGACAAAACAAGGTTCTTCAACACCTGGCAAAAATCACACTAGCTTACCAGAAATGGGTCCAAACCAATAATAAATCCCTGATTTGCCAGAAAAAGAATTCAGAAAGTTTATTTAGTTCACCAAGACGGCATCAAAGAAAGGCGAAATCCAACTTAATAAAATTTAAAAAGATACAAGATATAATGGGAAAAATCTTCCATGAAATAGATAGCATAAATAAAAAACAATGAAAACTTCAGGAAATCAAGGTCACACTTAGAGAAATGCTTAATGCACTGGAAAGTCTCAGCAGTAGAACTGAACAATCAGAAGAAAGAACTTCAGAGCTTGAAGACAGGTTTTTTAATTAACCCAATCCAACAAAGACAAAGAAAAAAGAATTTTAACAAACGAACAAATCCTCCAAGAAATTTGGGATTATGTTAAACAACCAAACCTGAAGACATTTGGCATTCCTGAGGAAGAAGAGAAATCTAAAAGTTTAGAAAACATATTTGGGAGAATAATCTAGGAAATTTTTCCTGGCATTGCTAGAGATCTAGACATCCAAACACAAGAAGCTCAAAGAATATTTGGGAAATTCATCACAAAAAGATCCTTGCCTAGGCACATAGTCATCAGGTTATCTAAAGTCAAGATGAAGGAAAAAATATTGAGAGCTGTGAAGCAAAAGCATGAAGTAACTTATAAAGAAAAAGCTATCAAATTAACAACAGATTTCTCAGCAGAAACCCTACAAGTGAGAAGGAATTGGGGCCCTAACTTCAGACCCCTCAAACAAAACAATTATCAGCCAAGAATTTTGTTTCAAACAAAATTGAGCTTCACAAATAAAGGAAAAATACAGTCTTTTTAAGACAAATAAATGCTGAAAGAATACGCCACTATTAAGCCAGCACTACAAGAACTGCTATGAGGATCTGTAAATCTTGAAAAAAATCCTGGAAATACATAAAAACAGAACTCCCTTAAAGCATAAAGAATGTATAAAACAGCAACATAGTAAAACAAACAAACAGGGTATTCAGGCAACAAATAGCAAGATGGATAGAAAAGTACCTCACATATTGATACTAATGTTGAATGTAAATGGCTGAAATGCTTCATTTAAAAGATACAGAATGACAGAATGGGAAAGAATTCACCAACAAAGTATCTGCTGCCTTCAAGAGACTCATGTAACACATAAGGACTCACATAAACTTAAGGTAAAGGGGTGGAAAAAGATATTTCATGCAAATAGGTGCTGAAAGTGAGCAGGAGTAGCTATTCTTACCTCAGACAAAACAAACTTTAAAGCAGCAGCAGTTAAAAAAGACAAAGACAGACATTATATGATGATAAAAGGGCTTGTCCAACAGGAAAGTATCACAGTCATAAATATATATGTACCTAACACTGGAGCTCCCAAATGTATAAAACAATTACTATTAGACCTAAGAAATGAGATAGACAGCAACACAATAATAGTGGAGGATTTCAATACTCCATTGACAGTACTAGACAGGTCATCAAGACAGGTCATCAAGACAGAAAGTCAACAAACAAACAATGGATTTAAACTATAACCTACAACAAATGGACTTAACAGATATTTACAGAACATTCTACCCAACAACCACAGAATATACATTTTATTTTCAGGGCATGGAGCATTCTCCAAGATAGATCATATGATAGACCATAAAACAAGTCTCAATAAATTTAAGAAAATTGAAATTATATCATGTACTCTCTCTGACCCCAGTGGAATACAATTGAAAATAAACTCCAAAAGGAACCTTCAAAACCATGCAAATACATGGAAATTAAACCTGCTCCAGAATGAATGTTGTGTCAACAATGAAATCAAGATGGAAATTAAACAATTCTTAAAACTGAACAGTAATAGTGACACAACCTATTAAAACCTCTGGGATACAGAAAAGGTAGTGTTAAGAAGAAAGTTCATAGCCTTAAATGCTATTTAAGCATGAAAAAAAAAATGTGAAAGAGCACAGAAAATCTCGAGTCACACCTCAAAGAACTAGAGAAACAAAAATAAACCAAACCCAAACCCAGTAGAAGAAAAGAAATAACCAAGATCAGAGCAGAACTAAATGAAATTGAAACAAAAATTACAAAAGATAAATAAAACAAAAAGCTGAGTCTTTGAAAAGATAAATAAAATTGATAGATCATTAGCAAGATTAACCAAGAAAAGAAGAGAGAAGATCCAAAATAAACTCATTTAGAAACAAAACAGGGGATGTTACAACCAACACCACAGAAATACAAAATATCATTCAAGTCTACTATGAACACCTTTACATGCGTAAACTAGAAAACCTAGAGAAGACGGATAAATTACTGGAAATATACAACTCTTCTAGCTTAAACCAGGAAGAATTAGAAACCCTGAACAGACCAATAACAAGCAGCGAGATAGAAATGGTAACAAAAAAAATTACCAACAATAAAGAGTCCAGGACCAGACAGATTCCCAGCTGAATTCTATCAGACATTCAAAGAAAAATTGGTACCAATCCTACTGACACTATTGCACAAGATAGAGAAAGAGGGAATTCTCCCTAAATCATTCTACGAAGCCAACATCCTCCTAATACTAAAACAAGGAAAGGATGTAGAAAAAAAAAAACTTGATGAATATAGATGGAAAAATCCTTAACAAAATATTAGCTAACCAAATCAAACAGCATATCAAAAACAATAGACCATGATCAAGTGGGTTTCATATCAGGGATGCAGTGGTTGATGGGCATCTCAATAGATGCAGAAAATGCATTTGACAAAATCCAGCATCCCTTTATGATTAAAGCCCTCAGCAAAATCGGCATAAAAGGGACTTGCCTTAATGTAATGAAAGCCATCTATGAGAAACCTACAGCAAACATAATACTGAATGAAGAAAAATTGAAAGCATTCTCTTTGAAAAGTGAAACAAAACAACAATGCCCACTCTCACCACTGCTATTCCACATAGTACTGGAAGTCCTAGCCAAAGCAATCAGACAAGAGAAAGAAATAAAGGGCATCCACATTGGTAAAGAGGAAGTCAAATAGTTGATTGTTGTTGTTTGCTGATGACACATATACCTTGAAAACCCTAAGGACTCCTCCAAAAAGCTCCTAGAACTGATAAATGTATTCAGCAAATATTCAGAATTCAAAAATTAATGTACACAAATCAGTAGCTCTCCTATACACAAACAGTGACCAAGCTGAGAATCAAATCAAGAACTCAATCCCTTTTACAATAGCTGCAAAACAACAACAATAACAAAAAAACAAACTTAGGAATATACCTAACCAAGGAGGTAAAAGACCTATACAAGGAAAACTACAAAACACTGATGAAAGAAATCATAGATGACACAAACAAATAGGAACACATCCCATGCTCATGGAAGGGTAGAATCAATATTGTGAAAATGACCATACTGCCAAAAGCAATCTACAAATTCAATGCAGTTCCCATCAAAATACTACCGTAATTCTTCACAGAACTAGAAAAGACAGTTCTAAAATTCATATGGAACCAAAAAAGAGCCTGCATAGCCAAAGCGAGGCTAAGCAAAAAGAACAAATATGGAGGCCTCATATTACCTAACTTCAAACTATACTATAAGGCCATAGTCACCAAAACAACGTGAACTGGCACATAGAGCAAAAGAACAAAAATAGAGAACCCAGAAATAAACCCAAGTACTCATAGCCAACTAATCTTTGATAAAGCAAACAAAAACATAAAGTGGGGAAAGAACACCCTATTCAACAAATGGGGCTGGGATAGTTGGCAAACCACATGTAGAAGAATGAAACTGGATTCTCATCTCTCACCTTATACAAAAATCAACTCAAGATGGATCAAAGAGGTAAATCTAAAACCTGAAACCATAACAATTCTAGAAGATAACATCATAAAAACCCTTGTAGACATTGTCTTATGCAAAGACTTCATGACGAATAACCCAAAAGAAAATGCAACAAAAACAATGATAAATAGGTGGGACTTAATTAAACTAAAAAGTTTCTGCACAGCAAGGGAAACAATCAGCAGAGTAGACTGACAAGCCACAGAGTCAGAGAAAATCTTCACATTCAGCAAAGGACTAATATCCAGAATCTATGAGGAACTCAAAAAAATCTATGAGGAACTCAAAAATAATTTTTTTTTATTTAGCAATAAAAAAATCTCATTAAAAAATGAGTAAAGACATGAATAGAAAATTCTCAAAAGAATATATACAAATGGCCAAGGAACATATGGAAAAATGCTCAACAATCACTAATGATCAGGGAAATGCAAATCAAAACCACAATGCGATACCACATTATTCCTGCAAGAAGGGCCATAATAAAAAAATCAAATAATAATAGGTGTTGGCGGGGATGCAGTGAAAAGAGAACACTTTTACACTGCTGGTGGGAATGTAAACTAGTACAACCACTATGGAAAACAGTGTGGAGATTCCTTAAAGAACTAAAAGAAGAACTACCGTTTGATCCAGCAACCCTACTACTGGGTATCTGCCCAGAGAAAAAGAAATCATTATATGAAAAAGATACTTGCATATGCATGTTTATAGCAGCAAAATTCACAATTACAACAATATAAAACTAGCTAAAATATCCATCAATCAACGAGTGGATAAATAAATCATGGTATATATATACCATGAAATAGTATTCAGCCATAAAAAGGAAGAAAATAATGGCATTCACAGCAAAGTGAATGGCATTGGAGACCATTATTCTAAGCGAGGTAACTCAGGAATGGGAAATCACACACAGTATGTTCTTGCTCATAAGTAGGAGCTAAGCTATGAGGATGCAAAGACTAAAGAATGATACAATGGATTTTGGGGATTTGGGGGAAAGGGTTGAGGGGGTGATGGATAAAAGATTAACGTTGGTTACAGTGTATACTGCTTTGGTGATGAGTGCACCAAAATCTCACAAATCACTACTAAAGAACTAACTCATGTAACCAAATACCACCTGTTCCTCAAAAACCTATAGAAATAAATAAAATAAAATAAAAAATAGATTATATCAGTGAAAGGCCTACATTTTAAAGGAGCATTAGTAATTGTCTGGAAAGGCAATGGGGAGAAAAGAGAACTGTTGTACCTGAGATTGGAGAGAACAATAGCTCCCTAGGCAAGAAAAAAATTATATATTTGGCAAAAGCCAGGTTCCAGTGAAGGAGAATAGGTACAGGGATTGCTCTGAGAAGTTGTTTGGGAGACTGGAGAATTTGCCATACATGAAGACTACAATGAGTTGTCTTTAAGGGTCTGGTGTTTTGGAATCAGAAAGTTTGGGTTTAAATCTTTATTGTGTGATTTGGCACATTTATGAACTTTGATAGCTTATGTAACTTCTTTGGTGGAAATTCCCGAGAACACAAGGGAAGTGTGTGGGAAGTAAGGTAGGAGTGGAGAGTCAGATGACTTCAAGGAGGTACAGTGCATTACTGGGGATGACAGAACAATAGAAAGATGGCCAGGTGGGCTTACATTGTGACCCCTGACTGATGAAAACAGTAATAAGCAGCCTTGTGCATGATTTCAACACTCTATTTGAGAAGGGTGATTACTGGTCTGACAGCTAGAGGATTTAGTGCACAAATACTTGGATGATATCTATTCTTGCAGCTGTGATCTAAATGTACAGGACAGTCAGAAAAGGAGAAGTACGTGTCAAGGGAGAGACAGAGATAATCATAGAAAGTCATGGTGATTGAGGAGAACAATGAAATAAGGAGCTGATTTTATGCATTTGTTTCACAAAATCGGGGGACACACTCAAGACAGCTCTGAAAACAAAGATATGGCCTTTTACAACCATCTAGATTAAAAAAGGTTATTTTTGCTAGGATTTGTCACAAAGAATTACATGTTTTACTCAAACTTTAAAAGCATAGTTAATCTCACTCTATTTTTCTCATTTCCAATGAAGAAAAATTTCAACTTACTGCTTTGCAATATGAAGAGTGTGGTATTTAATTTCACAGCAAATGAGTTTTCTATTTTCAGATAATATTCTATTTTTGAGGTTTTTCTTCTAAAGACATTATAAAACCATATCACAACATTTTCCCCCATAATAGTCATGAAATATGCTTCCTAACTTTGTGCACATATGGGATAGAGTTATCCTGAGGGATGGAGTCTGTGCTTTGCAGAGTGGATATTGAGATTGCCCTTCAGAGCACACAGCTTTTTTGGCAGCATCCTTGCTATTGTACTAGACATTAATCACAACAATGACATTCATGAGATGGAAATATCTACGCTCACTAAAGATTGGTTCATTGGAATGCTATTACCAGAATTATTTGTCAGTCAGCATCTGCCTATCTATAGACTAAATATAGTAATGGTAATAAAAAAAAATGGACATTTTTAGTGGCCTTTGGAGTTTCCAAATGCCATCATATATTTCATTTCATTTGATCCTCAGAAAACCTCATCAATTAGGTAAGATTATTATTTCCGTTTTACAGCAATCTGAATATTAACTTCATAAGTTGTTAATATGGAATTAATAACCAATATATATAAGCAACTTAAGTAACTGCTAGTGGGTGATTGGGTAGGGGTTCCAATTAACTTGTTACTTTTTTGTTCCATAGCTTCTTTAGAAATATAACAGAGACAAATTGGGTATAATTTCAATATTCAGATTAAGTATACTATTTTAAAAATTGCTTTGATATGATTATATGGATAGTAATCAAATTTTTTAAATTTTTTTAAATTGACAAATAATTGACAAAGTGTATCTATTTGTGGAGTGTGGTGCAAAGTTTTGATATAAGTATACAATGTGAAATTATTAAATCAAGCTAATTAACACATCTGTCTCTTCACTTACCATTTTTGTGGTGAGACATTTGAAATTTGCTGTCTTAGCAATTTAGAAATATATATTATACTTAGCTATAGTAACCATGCTTGCAATATATCTCAAAAACTTACTCCTCCTAACTGAAATTTTATATCTTTTGGTTAATAAACACCCATTTGATAATCACCATTCTAACAGGCGTGAGATGATATCTCATTGTGGTTTTAATTTGCGTTTTTCTAATGATTGGTGATGCCGAGTATGTTTTCATGTACCTCCTGGCCATTTATATGTCTTCGTGTGAGAAATATCTGTTTAGGTCCTTTGTCCATTTTTTACTGGGGTTATTTGTTTTCTTGCTATTGAGCTACTTAAGTTTCTTATATACATTGTTTATTAATTCCTTATTCCATTCTCCCATTCTGTAGGTTATTGCTTCACAACAAAGTGATGAAATGGAAGAATGGGAGTTGTTAATTAAGTTTCCTCTGCTATGTAGATGCTTTTTAGTTTGATGTCATCCTATTTGTTTGTTTTTTCTTTTGTTGCTTGTGGTTTTGGGATTATGTTTAAAAAGTTGTTGCCCAAACTAATGTTGTGAGATTTTCCCCTATGTTTTTTTTTTTTTCTAGCAGTTTCAGGTTTTATATTTAAGTTTTTAATCTCTTTTGAGTTTTTTAAAATATAATGTGAGACAGATGTCCAATGTTATTCTTCTGCATGTGGACATTCAGTTTTCCCAACATCGTTTATTGAAGAGACCGTCCTTGTCCCATTGTGTGTTCTTGGCACTTTTATAAAAAGTGAATTGATTATAAATGCATGTGTTTATTTCTGGGATTTCTAGCCTGTTCTATTGGTCGATG
>NW_012102587.1:8169062-8170838 GCF_000951045.1 Mandrillus leucophaeus
TAGAGACAGGGTTTCACCGTGTTGCCCAGGCTGGTTGCAAACTCCTGAGCTCAGGCAATCCACCCACCTCGGCCTCCCAAAGTGCTGGGATTATAGGCATGAGCCACCACGCCCAGCCTGGAATTTTGATAGCGACTGCGTTGACTGTGGTTTGCTTTGGGAAGTATGGACATTTTCAAGATATTGATTTTTCTAATCCAAAAACATGGGATACATTTCAAATTATTTGTGTTTTCTTCATTTTTCTTTCATCAGTGTATTATAACTGTCAGTATACAGGTCTTTTACCTTCTTGGTTAAATTTACACCTAAATATTTAATTTTTTAAATTGTAAATGAGATTTTCTTACTTTCTTTTTAGATAGTTTATTACTAGTGTATAGAAATGATACTAATTTTAGTACATTGATTTTGGGGCCTGCATTTACTGACCTCATTTATCAGTTCTAAGAGTTTTCAGGTAGTCTTTAGGGTTTTGTATATATATGATTATATCACTAGCAAATGTAGACAATTTTACTTCTTCCTTTCTTATTAGGATGCCTCCCATTTCTTTCTCTTGTCTGATTGCTCTGGCTACATTTTCCAGTACTGTTTGAAGTGGTGAGAGTGAGCATTCTTGTTCTTGTCCCTGATCTTAGAGAAAAAGCTTTCAAGTTTTCATTGTTGAGAATGATGTTAGCTATAGGTTTGCAATATATAGCCTTTATTATGTTGAAGTACATTCCTCTATCCCTAATCTGTTGAAAGTTTTTTTTTTTTAATCATGAAAGCATATTGAAGGCTGTCAAATGCGTTGTATACATCTATTGAGATGATTATATTATTTTTATTCTCCATTTTAAAACTGTGGTGTTTCACATTTTTATGTCGAACCATTCTTGTCTCACAGTGATAAATCCCACTTATCATGGTGAATAATCATTTTAATGAGTTATTGGCTTCAATTTGCTAGTATTTTGTTGAGGATATTTGTATGTATGTTCTTCAGGGTCATTGGCCTGTAATTTTCTTTTCTAAAAGTGGTTTTTTTTTTTGTTTGTTTTGTTTTGGCTTTGGTATCACCATAATGCTGGCCTTATAAAATGTATTTGGAAGTATTCTATCCTTTGAATTTTTGGAATAGTTTGAGAAAAAGTGTTATTAGTTCCTCTTTAAATTCTTGGTAGAATTCAGCAGTGTAGTAATTTGGTTCTTAGTTTTCTTTAATGGGAGATTTTTTATTACTGATTCAATATCCTTACTTGTTATTGGTTTGTTCAGATGTTCTTTTTCTTCATGTTTCAGCCTTAGGTTGCATGGGTCTAGGAGTTTATGTATTTTTTGTAGATTGTTCAATTTGTTGACAACATAGTTATTCATAAGAGTTTCTTATAATCCTTTGTATTTCTGTGTTGTCAGTTGTGATGTCTCTTTCATTTGTGGTAAATTTATTTGAGTCTTTTCTTTTTTTCTAGTTAGTGTAACTAAGGGTTCATCAATTTTCATTTTCTTTTCAAGAAATCAACTCAATTTCACTGATTTTTTCCTACTGTTTTTCTAGTCTCGAGTCCATTTATTTCTGCTTTGGTCTTTGTTATTTCTTATTTTATTTTATTTTATTTTATTTTATTATACTTTAAGTTCTAGGGTACGTGTGCACAAAGTGCAGATTTGTTACATAGGTATATATGTGCCATGTTGGTTTGCTGCACCCATCGACATCTAACATTTAAGCCTTTAATCCATCTTGAATTAATTTTTGTATAAGGTGTAAGGAAGGGATCCAGTTTCAGC
>NW_012102587.1:8172868-8173904 GCF_000951045.1 Mandrillus leucophaeus
AGGGTGTTGATTTTTGATCTTTCCTGCTTTCTCTTGTCAGCATTTAGTGCTATAAATTTTCCTCTACGCATTGCTTTAAATGTGTCCCAGAGATTCTGGTACGTTGTGTCTTTATTCTCATCAGTTTCAAAGAACATCTTTATTTCTGCCTTCATTTCATTATTCACCCAGTAGTCATTCAGGAGCAGGTTGTTCAGTTTCCATGTAGTTGTGCAGTTTTAAGTGAGTTTCTTAGTCCTGAGTTCCAGTTTGATTGCACTGTGGTCTCGGAGACAGTTTGTTGTGATTTCTGTTTTTTTACATTTGCTGAGGAATGCTTTATTTCCAATTATGTGATCAGTTTTAGAATAAGTGCTATGTGGTGCTGAGAAGAATGTATATTCTGTTGATTTGGGGTGGAGAATTCTGTAGATGTCTATTTGGTCTGCTTGGTGCAGAGCTGAGTTCAAGTCCTGGGCATCCTTTTTAACCTTCTGTCTCATTGATCTGTCTAATATTGACAGTGGGGTATTAAAGTTTTTCATTATTATTGTGTGGAAGTCTAAGTCTCTTTGTAGGTCTCCAAAGACTTGCTTTATATATCTGGGTGCTCCTTCATTGGGTGCACATGTGTTTATGACAATTAGCTTTTCTTGTTGAATTGATCCCTTTACCATTATGTAATGGCCTTCTTTGTCTCTTTTGATGTTTGTTGGTTTAAAGTCTGTTTTATCAGAGACTAGGATTGCAATCTCTGCTTTTTTTGCTTTCCTTTTGCTTGGTAAATATTCCTCCATCCCTTTGTTTTGAGTCTGTGTGTATCTCTGCATGTGAGATGAGTCTCCTGAATACAGCACACTGATGGGTCTTGACTCTTACCTAATTTGCGAGTCTGTGTCTTTTAATTGTTGCATTTAGCCCATTTACATTTAAGGTTAATATTGTTATGTGTGAATTTGATCCTGTCATTATGACGTTAGCTGGTTATTTTGCCCATTAATTGATGCAGTTTCTTCATAGCATTGATGGTTTTTACAATTTGGCATTTTTTGCAGTG
>NW_012102587.1:8174294-8176294 GCF_000951045.1 Mandrillus leucophaeus
CTTTGCTAGGTTGGGGAAGTTCTCCTGGATAATATCCTGAAGAGTGTTTTCCAACTTGGTTCCATTCTTTCCATTACTTTCAGGTACACCAATCAAATGTAGATTTGGTCTTTTCACATAGTCCCATATTTCTTGGAGGCTTTGTTCTTTTCTTTTTACTCTTTTTTCTCTAAACTTGTCTTTTCACTTTATTTCATTAATTTGATATTCAATCACGATACCCTTTCTTCCACTTGATTGAATAGGCTATTGAAGCTTGTGCATGTATCACAAAGTTCTCGTGCCATGGTTTTTAGCTCCATCAGTTCTTTTAAAGTTTTCTCTACACTGTTTATTCTGGTTAGCCATACATCTAACCTTTTTTCAAAGTTTTTAGCTTCCTTGCGATGGGTTAGAACATGCTCCTTTAGCTCAAAGAAGTTTGTTATTACCAAATTTCTGAAGCCTACTTCTGTCAACTCATCAAAGCCATTCTTTGTCCAGCTTTGTTCCATTGCTGGCAAGGAGCTGTGATCCTTTGGAGGAGAAGAGGTACTCTGGTTTTTAGAATTTTCAGCTTTTCTTCTCAGGTTTCTCTCCATCTTTGTGGTTTTATCTATCTTTGGTCTTTGATGTTGGCAATCTACACATGGGGTTTTGGTGCAGATGTCTTTTTTGTTGCTGTTGATCCTATTCCTTTCTGTTTGTTAGTTTTCCTTCTAATAGCCAGGTCCCTCAGCTGCAGGTCTGTTGGAGTTTGCTGGAGGTCCATTCCAGACCCTGTTTCCCTGGGTATCACCAGTGGTGGCTGCAGAATAGCAAATACTGCAGAACAGCAAATATTGCTGCCTGATCTTTCCTCTGGAAGCTTTGTCCTAGAGGGGCACCCGCCTGTATTAGGTGTCTATCGACCCCTACTGGGAGGTGTCTCCCAGTTAGGCTACACAAGGGTCACTTGAGGAGGCAGTCTGTCTGTTCTCAGGGCTCATATGCTGTGCTGAGAGAACCACTGCTCTCTTCAGAGTTGTCAGACAGGGACATTTAAGTCTGTAGAAATTGTCTGCTGCCTTTTGTTCAGCTATACCCTGCCCACAGAGGTGGAATCTATAGAGTCAGCAGACCTTGATGAGCTGTGGTGGGCTCTGCCCAGTTCAAGCTTCCTGGCCACTTTGTTTACCTACTCAAGCCTCAGTAATGGTGGACGCCCCTCCCTCAGCCAGGCTGCCACCTTACCGTTCGATCTCACACTGCTGCGCTAGTAGTGAGCAAGGCTCCTTGGGTGTGGGACCTGCCAAGCCAGGCATGGTAAAGAATCTCCTTATCTGCTAGTTGCTAAGACCTTAGGAAAAGTGCAGTATTTGGTTGGGAGTGTCCTGTTTTTCCAGATACAGTCTGTCACGGCTTCCCTTAGCTAGGAAAGGGAAATCCCCTGACCCCTTGCACTTCCCGGGTGAGGCGATGCCATGCCCTGCTTTGACTTGCTCTCTGTGTGCTGCACCCACTGTCCAACCAGTCCCAATGAGATGAACCAGGTACCTCAGTTGGAAATGCAGAAATCACATGTCTTCTGTGTCAATTACACTGGGAGCTGCAGACCAGAGCTGTTCCTATTCAGCCATCTTGGAACAGAATTTGATCTTTGTTATTTCTTTCCTTCTCTAAATTTGGGTTTAGTTTGTTCTTCTTTTTCTAGTTATTTGAGGTATAATTTAGATTGCTTATTTGAGATCTTCCTTCTTTTTTGACATAGGTGTTTATTGCTATAAATTTCTATCTTAGAACTGCTTTTTACTGTGCTCTATAAAATCTGGTTTGTTGTTTTCATTTTTATTTGGCCTAAGGTATTTTTAATTCAACTTTTATTCTGTGAGCCATTGGTTAAGAGTATATTGTTTCATTTCCAAATATTTCTGTGTTTTCTAAGCTTTCTCCTGTTATTGGTTTCTAGTTTCATGCTATTGTGATCCAAAAAGATACTGTATATGCTTTTGATTGTCTTAAATTTACTATGGTTTGTTTTG
>NW_012102587.1:8177442-8183945 GCF_000951045.1 Mandrillus leucophaeus
CTATCTTTGAGGGCACCAGTTCTTTCTTCTACTGAATCAAGTCTACTTTTGAAGGTTTGTACTGAATTTTTCATTTCAGTTATACTTTCTTTAACTCTAGGTTTTCTATTTTTTATTATTGTTTATTATTGCCAAACTTTTTATTTTGTTTGTGAGTTGTTTTCTAAATTTTATTTGATTTTTACTATCCACATATTCTTAAGAGTTTCTTGAATTCCTGTAAGAGGATTATTCTAATTGTCAGCTGTATCATATATCTCCATTTCTTCAAGAGAAAATTATTGTAGCATTATTAGTTTCTTTTGGAGGTTTCATATTTCCTGGATTTTTAATAATCCTGTTCTTACATTAATGCCTGCACATTTGAAAAGAGGACTACCTCTTCTGGCCTTTGAAGGTGTTCTTTGGTGGTGATACACCTTTAATATTAGTCTAGCCTGGGATTCTTCTTGGGTCAGCTGATAGCAATCCTTCATAGGCAGACCTTAGTGTTGGGTTCTCCAGTATGGCTGGGTTACTTTTTGTGCTCTGAGGTCGAATGATACTACCAGCTATGCTCCATGGTCCAGTGAGACCACTGGCTAGACGCTGACATTAGATGGAGCTACCAACTGAACTCTGCAGTTGTCTCTGGCCAGGCAGGGATGCATATTGTATTTTCTGGCTACGTAGTACTGTTGTTTTGAATCTGGAGTTAGGCAGGGCCACGTGCTGGGCTGCAAACCTGACTGAAACTTCTGGGATTGCTGCTTAGCTATATGGTGTGGGCAGGGCCA
This sequence comes from Mandrillus leucophaeus, assembly GCF_000951045.1. Taxonomy (NCBI): domain Eukaryota; kingdom Metazoa; phylum Chordata; class Mammalia; order Primates; family Cercopithecidae; genus Mandrillus; species Mandrillus leucophaeus. The sequence continues at coordinate 8,178,219 of NW_012102587.1, forward strand.
GAGACATTTATGGACTTGGTCTTGCCTTCCAGCCTGGGCAGCCTTAAACAAAGAACCAAGAGTTGGTGGAGTCACCCCTCAGCATCTGGGGTTAGGTGAGGCCAGATGCTTCCTTTATGTGTAATCGCTGACCTGCAATTACCTCCTGGCCAGGAAGAGACTTAACGAGCCTTTGGTCATTTTATAATTGGGTTATTTTAAACCTAAATTATTATTCATTCTCTACTTTCCAGGTAATAGAACATTTAGTCTTTTATTACATATGAGTTCAAATCATCTTTGTGATTAAAAAAGTCACTAACATGTCAGGCTGTCTTAGGCAAGCAATTGACCTTTGGATATTTCTTCTTGCCCAAGTGCTGGAAAAAAGAAGAAGGTTTGGCTGCTTGTGGAAATTATTTATCTGAGGCAGGGCAGTTACCAAGCATATTAAGTGAATCAGTTTTCTTCAGTGTGCTTATTGATCCAACAAAAACTTTTATTTCCTTCATGTTTGGAAGGATAATGGGATAATGGCACTAATACCTGGCTGCCTTCAGTGAGATTTGTGATCAAATTAATTTGGTGACACGGTTGGCTATGTACCCACCTAAATGCCATCTTGAATTGTACTTCCCGTAATCCCCACATGTCATGGGAAGGGGCCTATGGGAGGTAATTGAATCATGGGGGTGGTTACCTCCATGCTGCTCTTCTTGTGATAGTGAGTGAGTTCTCACAAGACTTGGTAGTTTTATAAGGGGCTTTTTCCTTTTTTGCTCTATACTTCTCCTTCCTGCCACCTCATGAACAAGGAGATCTGATGGTTTTATAAGGGGTTTTTCCCCCTTTTGCTTGACACTTCTCCTTCCTGCCATCATGTGTTTGCTTTGCCTTTTGCCATGATTGTAAGTTTCTTGAGATCTCCCCAGGCATGCTGAACTGAGGTCAATTAAACCTTTTTCCTTTATAAATTACTCAGTCTCAGGGGTATGTCTTTATTAGCAGCACGAGAATGAACTGATAGTAAATTGGTATCAGTACAGTGAGGGGCTGCTGTAAAGATACCTGAAAATGTGGAAGCAACGTTCGAACTGGGTAACAGGCAGGCAGAGGTTGAAACAGTTTGGAGGGCTCAGAAGACGACAGGAAAATGTGAGACAGTCTGGAACTTCCTAAAGACTTAGGGGGGCTCAGAAGACAGGAAGATGTGGGAAAGTTTGGAACTTACCAGAGACTTGTTGAATGGCTTTGGCCAAAATGATATTGGTTAAAATCAGTGATATGGACAATAAAGTTCAAGCTGAGGTGTTCTCAGATGGAGATGAGGAACTTGTTGGGAATTGGAGCAAAGGTGACTCTTGTAACACTTTAGCAAAAAGACTGGCAGGATTTTGCCCCTGCCCTAGAGATCTGTGGAACTTTAAATTTGGTGGAAGAAATTTCTAAGTGGCAAAGCATTTAAGAAGAGGAAGAGCATAAAAGTTTGGAAAATTCATAGCCTGATGATGCAATAGAAAAGAATAACCTTTTTTTTCTAGGGAGAAATTCAAGTTGGCTGCAGAAATTTGCATAAGTAACAGGGAGCTGAATGTTAATCACCAAGACAATGGAGAAAATGTCTCCATGGCATTTCAGAGACCTTTGTGGCAGCCCCTCCCATCACAGGCCCAGAGGCCTAGGAAGAACAAATGGTTTCATGGGCCTAGGGCCCTTTTGCTTTGTGCAGCCTAGGGACTTAGTGCCTGGTGACCCAGCTGCTCCAGCCGTGGCTAAAAGGGCCAAGGTACAGCTTGGGCTGTGGCTTCGGAGGGTGGAATCCCCAAACCTTGGTAGCTTTCAAGTGGTGTTGAGCCTGCAGATACATAGAAGTCAAGAATTGAGGTTTGAGAACCTCCACCTAGATTTCAGAGGATGTTTGTAAATGCCTGGATGTCTAGGCCAAAGTTTACTGCAGGGCAGAATCCTCATGGAGAACCTCTGCCAGTGTAGTGTGGAAGGGAAATATGGGGTGGGAGCCCCCACATAGAGTCCCCACTGGGGCACTTCCAAGTGGAACTGTGAGAAGAGGGCCGTTGTTCTCCAAGCCCCAGGGTAAAAGATGCACCAACAGTTTGCCCCATGTACCTGGAAAAGCCACAGATACTTGACATCATCCTATGAAAGCAGCCATGGGGGAGCTGTACCCTGCAAAACCACAGGAGTAGAGCTAACCAAGGCCATTGGAGACCACCTTTTGCACTAGCATTTCCTAGATGTGAGACATGGAGTCAAAGAACATCATTTTGGAACTTTAAGTTTTAATGACTGCCCTATTGGATTTGGGACTTGCATGTGGCCTGTAGCCCCTTTGTTTTGGCCTATTTCTTTCCTTTGGAAGAGGCGTATTTACCAAATGCCTGTACCCTCATTGTAACTAGGAAGTAATTAATTTGCTATTGATTGTAGAACCTCATAGGTAGAAGGGACTTGCATTGTCTCAGATGAGACTTTGGACTTTTGAGTTAATGCTGGAATGAGTTAAGACTTTGGGGGGCTGTTGGAAGAGCATGATTGTGTTTTGAAATGTGAGGACATGAGATTTGGGAGGGACCAGGGGTGGAATAATATGACTTGGCTGTGTCCCTGCCCAAATCTTATCTTGAATTGTAGTTCCCATAGTACCCACATGTTGTGAGAGGGAGGTAATTGAATCATGGGTGTTACCCCCATGCTGCTGTTCTCATGATAGTGAGTGAGTTCTCATGAAATCTGATGGTTTTATAAGGGGCTTTTTTCCCTTTTGCTTGGCACTTCTTTCTTCTGACACCTTGTGAAGAAGGATGCATTTGCTTCCCCTTTGTATATTGCCTGAGGCCTCTCCAGCCATGCTGAATTCTGAGTCAATTAAACCTCTTTCCTTTGTAAACTGCCCAGTCTTGGGTATGTCTTTATTAGCAGCATTAGAACAGACTAATACATTTGGTCATTTAAAAAGATAAACTGGGAGAAGGAATACAATACTATACACAAACATATACATACACAAATGCACACATGCATACATATACTCTAATATCTTTCTATACAAAAAAATTCTTATATACATTATCCTTTACAGCACATACATCTTCCCGGGAAATGCATCTCTAATATAACACTCTATTTTCCCCTGTTTATAAACATACACCTAGTCACAGACACAGAGATGAATACAACTCCAAAACACACCCATACTTAAACACATTCACGAACACACCTGTTCACATGTATTATATGACAGTATTATATAAAATGTCCACTCCTAAGTGTTAACATTGTATTGCAATTTTCTGGATATGTACCTCAACAATTCTTACAGACATATCACACAACTGCCTTCTCATACAACATATTACTTGGCTAATAAATACAGCTGAAATGTTCCTCCTATCTTCCTTTACCACATATTGATACACACACTGGTTTCAATTTCTGTGTCTGTGAAATTGTCTTTTTCTTACAAGCTGCTAAAGCTTGTTAATGCATTTAATGTAGCTAATTTTCTGTTTTGCAAGCACAAATCTCACTTGATTTCTTCTAATCTAGAGGATACTGTTATCAAGTAGGAACCAAAATAGTATAACTAAAGGAGGCTCCTCCATTTTTCATTCATGGGATTAGTCCATGTTCCTGGTAAATAGATTAAATGGAGGAGTTTAGAAGAGTTCAGAAAGGAGAATGAGGGGACACCAAAGGGATTTGTTTGTTCTCTGTATTGTGCACCAGAAAACAATCTTTCTCTAGATAAGCTCTTTTTTAAAAATAGTTTTTAATGCCACCAAAAGGCAATATGTAACATGTATGTAGGTTATGAAGCATAGCAGTAACTCACCATCCAGTGTAGTTCTATGACATAACAAAACCTAATTCTTTGATCTCCTAATCTCATCTTTTCTCGACTCCCTTAATATAAGAATTTCAGAACATTTTAACTCTGATTACCTACCCATTCCTCAACTTATGTTACTGTTGTCTAGTATTTTATTTCTGTCCCCCAGATTAGTCATTACTTTTTTTTTTTCACAATAACTTTATAATGACATATCCTCCAGAAACTGCTTGGGCTTGTACTTTCTTCTGCACAGTGCTTTTAACCAGGCCTGACCCTTCTGAACTGAGTCTTCTAAAACACTATTTAAGCAACTGTAAGGGGAGGGCAAGATGAGAAACTAGACCCAGACAGGTGAAACAGTTGCCACTGAGGGACCAAGAAGACTGACACAGTCCTAATAGATCTTCAGAGGGAAAGCACCAAGGGTGGATGAGGGGAAGACACAGAAGCTCCGCTGAGGGGAGAGGAAGCTGAGAAACCTGCATGGGGCTACCATGCACCGGGACTTGTTTTTGGCCCCCAGTAATCCTGGGGCAATGAGTGAGTTGAACTGGCGAGGAGTAACCTGCTGTCACTACAGGCCTCTGCAATCCTGGCAAGAGGAAACCTCTCAACAACTGCAGACACTCAAGTTGGCAGCTGAAGCTGCTTAAAGAAGTGGTGGAGCTGCTGCTGAAGCGGAGCCCAAGGGGTTTGGTGTGGGATCCTCTGTAGTTGAGCATGGTCAGAGAAGCCCATCTCCCTAGGCTTAACTTGCTCCCATTGGAGACTTTCCCTCCTAGTTTCCTCCTAGTTTCCCTCATAGTTCCCCTAGGGGAACTATCAGACCTGAAACCCCCCACCCCCGCATTATTCAGAGTTGGTTCAACCTGAGAACCTCTTGGTCTACTGGCCTCTCTCAGGGCCTTCTCTTGCAGGGCAATCTAGGGTGCCCTGGGGGCCCACATCGTAGCTCCTGCACTGGTGGACTATGCCTGATTAGTAGAGAGCTCTAGCAGTGCAACTCCTATAGCCATGCACCAGACCACCCACTCCTTCCCCATACTGTAGCTTACCCTGGACTCACAGCAACCCCCCACATTGCATTGCTGGTGCATGTGTGTGTGAGCAGGTTTTGCCTTCCTTGCCCCACTAACATGCATGTGTGTGAACCCTGCCCTGCCACGGCTGTGGTGAGAGTGCACTCTGCCTCCTCTCCCCCTAGACCGCCATTGCAGTTGCAGCCTTGATGGGCACATTGCTAACCAGTCCTACCCCTGCCTGTGCCGTGCACTTGTGCCAACACTGCTACAGAAGTAAAATTAGGTACAGAGAACAGTGAAACCTCCTGTTTCCTGAGAACCCCTGTCTGTGATTCACAGAGAGTGCACATAGACCCATGTCTGCCAGTGCCTTGACCCTGTGCTAACAGCACCACCAGCACGACTGCGCACACAGTTGACAGCACAGCCCCATCGCACCCACTTCAGCCATGCTGCCTCCACCACTGTGGTGAACGCTTGCACAGAGGCAGGCACCTTAGCACCTACTTGCATTCTGCCACAGCTGATGAGTGTATGCCCGCTGCACTGCTATTGTTGCTGGCATGTGCAGATGAGGATGGATCCACTGCCACCACACTACAAAATGCTTTAGCTGACATTACCAATCAGAATGTGGTGATCATGGGACTGGGGACACCTCAGTCCCCTGAGCACAGTGGATTCCTAACGTTGAGGAGCCAGAGAGCAAAGTTAGGGATCAATACAAGTCCTCCAGAGTTAAAGCATGCAATCCAGGAGTTGAGAGCTGAGCGTTGGCCCCCTAAAATTTTCTAGAAACAAAGCCAGTCAGCTGAATCCAATTTATACCAATCAAACCCTCAAGATCATCAAACAGGATAAAAGAAAAAAAAA
>NW_012102587.1:8183995-8187692 GCF_000951045.1 Mandrillus leucophaeus
CCCACCCCCGCATTATTCAGAGTTGGTTCAACCTGAGAACCTCTTGGTCTACTGGCCTCTCTCAGGGCCTTCTCTTGCAGGGCAATCTAGGGTGCCCTGGGGGCCCACATCGTAGCTCCTGCACTGGTGGACTATGCCTGATTAGTAGAGAGCTCTAGCAGTGCAACTCCTATAGCCATGCACCAGACCACCCACTCCTTCCCCATACTGTAGCTTACCCTGGACTCACAGCAACCCCCCACATTGCATTGCTGGTGCATGTGTGTGTGAGCAGGTTTTGCCTTCCTTGCCCCACTAACATGCATGTGTGTGAACCCTGCCCTGCCACGGCTGTGGTGAGAGTGCACTCTGCCTCCTCTCCCCCTAGACCGCCATTGCAGTTGCAGCCTTGATGGGCACATTGCTAACCAGTCCTACCCCTGCCTGTGCCGTGCACTTGTGCCAACACTGCTACAGAAGTAAAATTAGGTACAGAGAACAGTGAAACCTCCTGTTTCCTGAGAACCCCTGTCTGTGATTCACAGAGAGTGCACATAGACCCATGTCTGCCAGTGCCTTGACCCTGTGCTAACAGCACCACCAGCACGACTGCGCACACAGTTGACAGCACAGCCCCATCGCACCCACTTCAGCCATGCTGCCTCCACCACTGTGGTGAACGCTTGCACAGAGGCAGGCACCTTAGCACCTACTTGCATTCTGCCACAGCTGATGAGTGTATGCCCGCTGCACTGCTATTGTTGCTGGCATGTGCAGATGAGGATGGATCCACTGCCACCACACTACAAAATGCTTTAGCTGACATTACCAATCAGAATGTGGTGATCATGGGACTGGGAACACCTCAGTCCCCTGAGCACAGTGGATTCCTAACGTTGAGGAGCCAGAGAGCAAAGTTAGGGATCAATACAAGTCCTCCAGAGTTAAAGCATGCAATCCAGGAGTTGAGAGCTGAGCGTTGGCCCCCTAAAATTTTCTAGAAACAAAGCCAGTCAGCTGAATCCAATTTATACCAATCAAACCCTCAAGATCATCAAACAGGATAAAAGAAAAAAAAAATAATCCAAAGGTTGGTAATGTTAAAGTTTGAAGACACATCAGCCTACAAAGATGAGAAAGAACCAATGCAACAACTCTGAATGACTTCTTTCTCCAGAGAACTGTACTACCTCTCCAGCAAGGGTTCTGAACAGGGCTGGGATGGCTAAAACAATGGAAATATAATTCAGAATATGAATAGGAACAGAGATCATTGAGATGCAGTGATCATTGAAACCCAATCCAAGGAAGTTAAGAGTCACAATAAAATGATACAGGAGTTGACAAACAAAATAGCCAAGATAGAAAAGTATATAACTGACTTGATAAAGGATAAAACACACTACAAGAATTTCAAAATGCAATCACAAATATTAATAGCGGAATAGACTAAACTGAGAAAAGAATCTCAGAGCTTGAAGACTGGGTTTCTGAAATAAGATAGATGAGACTAGAGAAAAAAGAATTAAAAGGAATAAACAAAACCTCTGAGAAATATGATATTATGTAAAGAGATCAATTCTATGACTCATTGGTGTCCCTGAAAGAGATGGGGCAAGTGTAAGCAACTTGGAAAACATATTTCAGAATATCATCTGCAAGAACTTCCCCAAGCTAGCTAGAGAAGCTAAAATTCACATTCAGGAAATACAGAGAAGATGCTTCACAATAAGATCATCCCCATGATACATAATCCTCAAATTCTTCAAAGTCAAAATGAGAGAAAAAGGCAGCTGGACAACAAAGTTATATCACCTACAATGGAAAACCAATCAGACTAACAGAGGACCTCTCAGCAGAAACCTACAAGCCAAAAGATATTGGGGGGTAAATATTCAACATTCTTAAAGAAAAGAAATTCAAACCTGGAATTTCACATCTGCCCAAACTAATCTTCATAAGTGAAAGGGAAATAAGATAGTTTTCAGATAAGCAAATGCTGAGAGAATTTATTACCACAAGACATACCTTACAAGAGCTCCTGAAGGCAGCATTAAACATAAAAGGAAAGACCATTACCAAACACTACAAAAACACACTGAAGTACACAGACCAATGACACTATAAAGCAACCACACAAACAAATCTACATAATAACCAGCTAACATGATGATAGGATTAAATCCATACACGTCAATACTAATCCTGAATGTAAATGGGCTAAATGCCCCAATTAAAGGTCACAGAAGTGACAAGCTGGACAAAGAACCAAGACTCACTAATATGCTGTCTTCAAGAGATGCATTTCACATGCAGTGACACCCACAGGCTCAAAATAAAGAGATGGAGAAAAATCTACCAAGCAAATGAAAAACAGAAAAAAGCGGGGGTTGCAATTCTAATTTCAGACAAAATCGATTTCAAACCAATATAGGGTAAAAAAAAAGACAAGAAAAAACATTGCATAATGGTAAAGGGTTTGCACCCACTACAGAAGCACCCAGATTCATAAAGCAATATATTAGAGACTTTCAAAGAGGTTCATGCTCCCACAGATCATAGTGGGAGATTTCAGCATCCCATGACAGTATTAAACACATCATCAAGGCAGAAAATTAACAATGATATTTAGGACCTGCATTCAGCACTGAATCAGATGAACCTAATATACATCTACAGAACTCTCCACCCAAGAGCAACAGAACATACATTCTTCTCATCAACATATTACACATACTGTAAAATTGACCACATAATTTGACACAAAACACTCCAAGGCAAATAGATTTAATTAAACTAAAGACTTTCTGCACAGCAAAAGAAACTTAACAAGAGAGTAAACAGACAACCTAGAGAATGGGAGAAAAAATTTACAAACTGTATATCTGACAAAGGTCTAATATCCAGCATCTATAAAGATCTTAAACAAATTTACAAGAAAAAAGCAGCCCCATTAAAAAGTGGGCAAAGAACATCAACAGAGACTTCTCAAAAGAAGACATACATGCAGCCAACAATCATATGAGAAAAAGCTCAACATCACTCATCAGTAGAGAAATGCAAATCAAAACCACAATGAGGTACCATCACACACCAATCAGAATGGCTATTATTATTATTTAGTTTATATGATGACTTTCTAGTCCATCCATAATTTTTATTTATTCTACTAAATGTTATTTTTTTCCTTGTATATATTAGATTTTTTCCTTTTTTATTATAATTTAAGGTCTGGGGTACATGTGCAGAATGTGGAGGTTTGTTACATAGGTATATACATGCCATGGTGGTTTGCTGCACCCATCAACCTGTCATCTACATTAGGTATTTCTCCTAATACTATTCCTCCCCTAGCCCTCCACCCCCTGACAAGCCCCAGTGTGTGATGTTCCCTGCCCTGTGTCCAAGTGTTCTCATTGTTCAATTCCCACCTATAAGTGAGAACATGCAGTGTTTGGTTTACTGTTCTTGTGTTAGTTTGCTGAGAATGATGGTTTCCAGCTTCATCCACGTCCCTGCAAAAGATATGAACTCATTCTTTTTTATGGCTGTATAGTATCCCATGGTGTATATGTGCCACATTTTCTTAATCCAGTCTATCATTGATGGACATTTGGGTTGGTTGCAAGTCTTTGCTGTTGTGAATAGTGCTGCAATAAACACATGTGTACATGTGTCTTTATAGTAGCATGATTTATAATCCTTTGGGTATATACCC
>NW_012102587.1:8188239-8190444 GCF_000951045.1 Mandrillus leucophaeus
AATAACCCGTTGATGATGAGCTTTTTTTCATATGTTTGTTGACTGCATAAATGTCTTCTTTTGAGAAGCATCTGTTCATATCCTTCGCCGACTTTTTGATGGGGCTGCTTGTTTTTTTCTTGTAAATTTGTTTAAGTGCTTTGTAGATTCTGGATATTAGCCCTTTGTCAGGTGGATAGATTGCAAAAATTTTTTCCCCTTCTGTAGGTTGTCTGTTCACTCTGATGGTAGTTTCTTTTGCCATGTGGAAGCTCTTTGGTTTAATTAGATCCCATTTGTCTATTTTGGCTTTTGTTGCTATTGCTTTTGGTGTTTTAGTCATGAAGTCCTTGTCAATGCGTATGTCCTGAATGGTATTGCCTAGGTTTTCTTCTAGGGCTTTTATGGTTTTAGGTTTTACGTTTAAGTCTTTAATCCATCTTGAGTTAATTTTTGAATAAGGTGTAAGGAAGGGGTCCAGTTTCAGTTTTCTGCATCTGGCTAGCCAGTTTTTTGAGCACCTTTGTTAAATAGGGAATCCTATTTAATCTCCGTTGTTTGTTTTTGTCAAATATCAGATGATTGTAGATGTGTGGTGTTATTTCTGAGGCCTCTGTTCTGTTCCATTGGTCTATATATCTGTTTAGGTACCAGTACCATGCTGTTGTGGTAACTGTAGCCTTATATTTCGGTATGTTTTTGCAGTGGCTGGTACTGATTTTTCCTTTCCATATTTGGTACTTCCTTCAGGACCTCTTGTAAGGCAGGCCTGTTGGTGATAAGAGCTAATTATCCTAAATATATATGCATCCATTACAGGAGCACCCAGATTCATAAAGCAAGTTCTTAGAGACCTACAAAAAGACGTAGACTCCCACACAATAATATTGGGAGACTTTAACACCCCAATGTCAATATTAGGCAGATCAACGAGACATAAAATTAACAAGGATATTGAGGATTTGAACTCAGCTCTGGGCCAAGCGGACCTGATAGACATCTACAGAACTCTCCACCCCAAATGAACAGAGTACACATTCTTCTCAGCACCTCATCACACTTACTCTAAAATTGATCACATCGTTGGAAGTAAAACACTCCCCAGCAAATGCAAAAGAGCAGAGATGGTAGCAAACAGTCTCTCAGACCACAGTGCAATCAAATTAGAACTCAGGATTAACAAACTCACTCAAAACCGCACAACTACATGGAAACTGAACAATCTCCTTCTGAGTGACTACTGGGTAAATAATGAAATTAAGGCAGAAATAAAGATGTTATTTGAAACCAGTGAGAACAAAGACACAATGTACCAGAATCTCTGGGACACATTTAAAACAGTGTTTAGAGGGAAATTTATAGCACTAAATGCTCACAAAAGAAAGCAGGAAAGATCTAAAATTGATACTGTAACATCAAAATCAGAATGGCTATTATTAAAAAGTCTGAAAATATCAGATGCTTGCAAGGTTGTGGGAAAAAAAGGAACACTTTTACACTCTTGGTGGGAGTACAAATTAGTTCAACCAATGTGGAAGACAGTGTGGCAATTCCTGAAATACTTAAATACAGAAATACCATTCAACCCAGCAATCTCATTACTGGTTATATACCCAAAGGAATATAAGTCATTATATTACAAAGACACATGCACACATGTGTCTTTGCCCTGTATTCATTGTAGCACTATTCACAATAGCAAAGACATGGAATCAACCCACATGCCCATCAATGATAAACTGGATAAAAAAAAGTGGTACATATACACCATGAAATACTATACAGCCACAAAAAAGAGCAAGATTATGTTTTTTGCAGGGACATGGATGCAGCTGGAGGTCATTATCCTTAGCAAACTAATGCAGGAACAGAAAACCAAATACTGCATGTTCTCACTTATAAGTGGGAGCTAAATGATGAGAATATATGGACACATAGAGGGGAACAACATACACTGGGGCACAATGGAGGATGGAGGGTGAAAGGAGGGAAAGGATCAGAAAAAATAAGTAATAGATACTAGGCTCAGTACCTGGGTGAAATAATCTGCATGAAAAAAACCCTCATGAAACACATTTAACTATGTAACAAACCTGTCGATCCTTCACATGTACCCTTGAACTTGAAATAACAGTTTTTGTTTGTTTGTTTTTTTAAGGAAAAGGTATTATTGCACTGCTTTCTTTTTTTTTTAATTATTATACTTTAAGTTCTAGGGTACATGTG
>NW_012102588.1:0-13418 GCF_000951045.1 Mandrillus leucophaeus
GGTGCGTCAGCTGCAAATTCAGAGAGCGATTGTTAAAACAGAGATAGAGTTCCTTTTCTCTCTCTAAACTCCTCTACTTTTTACATTTTATTGTTATCGTGGTAAAATATATACAACATAACTTGTCATTTTAACTGTTCACAAAATTCAGAGTCATTATATACATTCACAATGTTGGATAATCGTCACCACTATTTAGAGCTAAAACTTTTTGTCATCCCCCAAAAAAACTTGCACCCATCAAACAGCTTCTCCTTCCTCACTCCCCGCAGCCCCTGGTAACCTCTGTTCTACTTTCTGTCTCTATGAATTTGCCTATTTTAGGTATGGAGGTAGAATTATTAACTACCATAGATTTTTTTTCAGTGATTCCAAGCCAACACGGCCTTTGATCTACGGTGCTGTCAGAGCTCTTGGTGACCCTCACCTGCATGTAGAGCAAATCTAGGGCCGCCCTGCAGTCCATCAGCGTGGAGTCGAGGGATGGATCCATATACCTGCAAAATTCAGGAGCGCGAAATTCATTCCTGTGACATGGCTCATGGACACACCTGGCAAGTGCTTTGGAAAGTGGTGGCCCTCTACCCTATGAACCGGGGCCCCCTTTTCTAACAAAACCACACCTCCACTCCCCCAGCTTTCACTCTGCCCCTCCACCTCTTTTGTTTCCTAATTTCTTTACACTGTAAGCTCTTACCTGGAGGGCTCTGAAAATAAAGAGGCACAAAAATAAAGCTTTAGGGGAATGGTCTGCATCCCTCTTCATACTCAGCCTCACTCTTGGCCACCAAGCCCTGGAATCCCTTTCTCCACCGCACAATACCTGGCATAGTCGTCTGCCCCATACGGATCCACCCCTATATTCACCACCCTGCAGCAGGGCCACCCTCATTGGTTGCCTGAGCTGCTCTGGGAGCCTCCTTCCCAGGCTTTCTGTGTCAGCCATGTGCCCTTAACCTCATGCTCCACATTCTAACCAGAGTGGTCTTTCCTGTGAAACTTTTCAGACTCTCATGGTTTCCAGAGTTAGATATTTATTCTGCTCGCTTTCAAGGCTCCTCCCGGGACCACCCCCACTTTCATTTCCAGTTCCATCTCTCACCAACCCCACCACCAATGCTACATTCCAACCATGTTTTCTCTCCTGTCCCCCTGCCTGGAAGACCAAGCCCACGCCAATCTCCTCCCCTGACTGATTGGCCTTTCTTTGCAAGCCTCAAGCAACGCACCCTCCTCTGGTCCCTACTTCCCAAGGCTGTATTAGCCCGCCCATCCACTGTGCTTCCTCTGCACCCTGAGTTTATTCCAATCGCCGCCCTGATTAAGTTTTCTTGACACCATCTGTGAAGAACCCCAAGGCCAGGGGCCTATCCAGAGTTGCCCCTCTGGATCTTGGTAGAGTGATTTGCAAATCGCAGGGGCTCCGTGTCTGCCTATCAGATCCAGAATCACGAGGAACTGAAATTAATGACTGTAGAAGCACAGTAGTATGTTAAGAAGGGACTGAAACTGTCAGGAAAGGGTACCTATGGCTGATCTCTGCCAACCAGAAGGCAGAGGTAAGCAGAGTTGCTACGCTCAGAAGAATAGGGTGATTAGACCAATGGGGTTGGCTTAGACCACGAAAGGGATAAATATGGTGCTTGAAGGTCAACTTCCTTTTGGGGTGGGGAGCAGTAACTGAAGCATCCCTACTTACATTCCAGGTAACTATGCACCCACACATCCCAGAGATGCCTGTGTGCAGAGAAAAGACCCATCCCAGACTGGGGCTCCCACAGGCCAGCACAGGCACCCTCTGGCCTGGAGGAAGCCATATCATCAACACTGGAGAGATGCACCCAGGCATCTCTCCTTAAGGACAGAAAAGTTCTTAAGATGCCGCTCAGGCCTCACTGAGGCTTCACCTGCTGGGAATCACTCGGCTTTTGGAGTTAGCCTTCCAGCTCCCACCCAACAAGACTTCCCTCAGGAAAGAGGGCAAGGCACCTGCAGGAGCCTATGCCAGAATCTCCCCTCCAGAGACCTGATCCTTAGCTGTAACAACAGAAGTGGGACCTCCTTTCTTCCCAGTTCCCATCAACAAAGGCAATCTGCCTGAATCTGAGATGCTGGCTTATAATTTGGGGTAGATGTTTTCTCTTGCATGTATCACCTAGAGTTTACCTATTTAATAAAGACATAGGCAGTGCCTAATTTCTAATTCAAGCTTCAAGATAAGAAACAGAATTGTCATCTCTCCTTTGATCTCAAGTTTTCAGGAGAGCACATGAGTGAAAATCTAAGCCCCAGGGATTTTTTTTTTTTTACTTCCTATAATCACCATATCATCAATATAACAGTCACAAACATGACCAAAACTTACTGAGTATATGGGACTATTCTACATAACCCTTACAATAATCCTATGATGTAGACACTATTTTTATTATTCCCATTTTACAGATAAAGAAACTGAGGCTTAGAGAGCTTGAACAAACTTGGCTAGGTTTATGCAGCTAAGACCTGAGCAAGCCGCGACTTAGATTCACATACTGTAATTCTAGGAACAACTGTGCTCAGCCACTCACTACAGTAAGCAGCTTCCAGAAGAGCTGTTCTCTAAACCATTGAATGGAACCAAGTCCTTCTCCCCTTCTCAGGGTTTCACACCTCAAGAGCTGGACCACTCCTCAAGATACTTCTGAACGGCAGTATACAAATTGCCTCGCTGGGAATATCCTTCCACAATTCAAAGCCACAAACTGGAGCTCTAGAGCAAGGCATCACAAGGTCAAGGGAATTCTTAGATTTCAAAATACTTTTCTTTAAAACCTCTGTACTCAGATAGCAGAATAAATGGGCTGGGAGAGAGCGAGCCTAAGGAGCAATCCCCTGCGGCCACAGTAATAAACGCTGGGAGCTGCAGGTTATAGGACTGGGGGTGCATAAGGTCCTGCTGCTTGGTGCTATTTTCTATAATATTTTGTTCTCCACAGGCCCCTGTGTTACTAGAGGAAATGACAGTATTTTCTGCTGAGGGACATTTGTGTCCTATCTATCTAGGAATACAGATGGCCGTGGTACACATCCTTTAGGCCTGTGTAAGCCCAGTACTTAGAGTTCAAATTCACTGCAAACTGGCTGAATCCACCCTTCACCTTCAGGGAATGCCGCACTTCTACGGATGAATCGGATCTGATTGTAATCACCAACAAAGTCCCTCCATTAATACAGTCAGTGATGCACTGCAAAGCAAACCCAAGGCCAGCCGTTTCTCACCATTACCTGCTTTGATCCACATCCCCTGGCCCCGCCCCTGGTTTTCAAGTCTTACTTTCTTGTTCGCCTATCAGTAGAGATACAGAAAGATGACTACCCTCCTCATTTTCATACCCCACCCAGCCCTGAGTATTTACCTGAGACTACTGAAAGTCATCCTCAACATCCTATTCTTTAGGACAAATATTCAGAAACTAGTTTATTTCACCCTCTCTCATTTTCATGGCTTTTCTTTTCTTTTTGAGACAGGGTCTTGCACTGCTGCCCAGGTTGGAGTGCAGTGGTGTAATCTTGGTTCACTGCAGCCTCAATCTTCTGGGCTCAAGTGATTCTCCTGCCTCAGCCTCCTGAATAGCTGGGACCATAGATGCACAACACCACAGCTGGCTATTTTTTTTTTATTTTTAGTGGAGATGAGGTCTTGCTGTGTTGCCCAGGCTGATCTTGAACTCCTGGGCTCCAGCAATCCTCTTGCCTTGGTCTCCCAAAGTACTGGGATTATAGGCATAAGACACAGCACCTGACCTTCATTGCTTTTCTTACAACCTTCTCTAAGTTCTTGGTCTCCAGCTGTCAGGCTGTGAGCAGAATGTGACGAGACTCTGATAAGTCTTGATGGGCAATGGCGAAATGTCCTCAAACGCCTCTGTCATTTTCAGTACCTACTTACCACTTTCGGAGTCCAACCTTACAGTTTTCCACTTCAGAACTTCCAAGACTAACATAAGGGAGTTCAAAGTCGGCCAATTTTTTCACAACTAGAGAAAGGGGAAAGCTGGTCTTACTGGCTGAAATAGCACAGACAGCTTATATATAGCAGCTTTCAAATGAGAAAATAAAACCTTATTATTGGAAATAATAAAATCACAGTAAGAATATCCTCTGTATTTATATGTAATTTTAACTTTCTGAAGTTCATTCAAAAAATAAATATCATTTGATCCTCAAAAATATCCGCCACTTGAGTGGAGGATGTTTTACACTGTGATACAGATGAAAAAACAGATCCAGAGACATCCAGAGCCTTTGCAGCTCACCACAGGGCCTAGCAGCCAACCCTCTACACAAACCCCTTATCTTCCAACTCAAAATCACCTCCCCTGGCTTCTTGAGGACATTTACAAACTACTTTGATATAACTGACACCATTTCACACAAAAACCTTGTAATATCTTAAAACATACTATAGAGAAAACAAAAGATATGAGAATCAGATTGTCTTCTTACACTATCTCATTACGCTTTAAAAAAGGTATCTAATAACTCATTGATATCATCCACAAATATTCCTTAACAAGGAAAAGTGATGTTGTGGTGGGGCGTCCTGACCCCCGGAGTCTAGCACTCCATTCACAGGAAAGGGTGCAGGCAGGTGGTCAGTGGTCAGGCCCAGTCTGCAGTAAAGGGGAGGGGCATCAGAATTAGGGCTGGGGGTGCACAAGTGCAGTTACTGGACCACCCAAGGTATGAGTGGTTTGCCTCCACTCTCCCCTAACAAGGACGCAACCTCCCATTCCCCAAACCCTTAACCCAGTGACTGAGAACAGCAGTAGGGATCATAGCCCGGTGGGTGGCCAGTCCCTCAGCTGTGAGTCCTGCATCAAGCCCCTGCTCACACCTGTCCACCCCATCTCCTAGCTGATTCATTTGTTCCTTCCTTCTTACCAGAGAGCTTGCCCTCCTTGCCAAACCGAATGAGAAAGAGGCCGAAGTAGCCCAAGAGCTCCCGACACAGTCCAATTTTGTGTGATGCCACCTTTAACCAGAAACAAGCAGAAGGGGGAAAGGTTAGGTGTGCCCACCATGCATCCTAACTGTGACATGCACACTTGGAAATGGCCGGTACACAGCAATAAAAAGTGCTGTCATGGGTTAGTGAACACTCAAAGAAAGCTTTTTGGAATCCAAAAACAGTATCCATTTTAGAAAATTTTAAAACACAAAAAATTAGAATAAAGAAAATAAAAATCAGTCCCACCACAGTGGACAGAGGCTGGCCCCAGTTGAGGTTGGTCACCCCATCTCAGATGTGGACAGGCTCCCCGATCGTCTTGGTCTTTATTTTCCCCTGGAGGGCAGCAGCCATGCTCCATGAACATCTGTCCTTCTGTGATGTCTGTCCCTGGAGCCTGCACACTAATTTACCTTCCTGTGGGCTGCATTACCAGCTATTTGGAAAAGGATCACTCCCCGCCGCTCGGCTGGCATACAAACATGCACGTGCTACTGCCCGCCTTTGACACGCCAGGCCTGCTTCACCTTGATGTTTCCTGCGATGGTCAACTGTCATTTACTATGATGTTTGCAAAAAACCTCAGATCCCAGGCACAGGTTGCCTTCCTTCACATTCCTCTTTGACTTTTGTATCAAACAGCTTTCATTTCAACACCAGTGGCTTCATCTTTGCCATCAGCCTATCAGGTGTCACCTTATAGCATTGGACATCTACTCATGCTCCCTTAGCAGAAACTTCTACATGACCACAGGCTACCTCCCTCTTTAACACTGGGCTCTCGAGTAATTTCTTTATACTCCTGGTCTTAACTCACTAAGTCACCTCTGTAACACTCAAGGAGTCACCTCCAGGCACTGCCCTCAAGAGCTGCTTTACCCACGGCTCCCAGTTCTCTAGGTGGCAGCTGTACAAATACCAGGCTCACAGGGGGCCTTCTCTTGTCAGAGATACATAAATTACCCCCAGGAAGCAGTCTGATTAGGTGGCTGGTATGAGTGGGTGTTCTCAGCATAGCTTGGAAAATAAAGAGCAGCTCAGGAATAGTTTCACCACTTTCAAAGTAATTCCCTTTCCCCTTCTTTCTGTCTCTCTCTTTCCCCCATGCTTTGGGTTGCAAAACGCCCAAAAGCCAAACGCAGTGGGTGTGTGGTAGGTAACAGCATAGCAAAGACATCTTTCCCAGAGTAAACCTGACCCAGGTCCACTCAAATTAGATTTCCTTCTTTTCTGTCTAATTTAGGGAAAACAACAAGCTTACATGCCAAGGCAGACAGAGGAAAGGTGTGGAGACAAAAGGAGAATGAAGAAGCCTTTCACATTCATAAAGACATAAATATAAATGCCTTCTTTTGAGAAGAGTGAGCATCAGCAAAAAAATACATAATAATATTTTTCCTCTTAGCAAATGTTAATGATGATTCAAAACACGAACACTATCACTAGCACCACAGTAGTCCTAGATTTTAGCTTGCTGCTGGCCCTTAAAGAGCCCACTGAGGCCCAGCACAGTGGCTCATGCCTGTAATCCCAGCACTTTGGAAGGCCAAGGTGGGTGGGTCACCTAAGGTCAGGAGTTGGAAACCAGCCCGGCCAACATGGTGAAACCCGTCTTTACAAAAAAAAAAAAAAAATTAGCTGGGCATGGTGGCACGTGCTTATAATCCCAGCTACTCGGGAGCTGAGGAAGGAGAATCGCTTGAACCTGGGAGGCGGAGGTTGCAGTGAGCCAAGTTCGCGCCACTGCACTCCAGCCTAGGTGACAAGAGTGAAACTCCATTTCAAAAAAACAAAAAAAAGAGACCATTGAAAAGTAAAAAGCAGGCTGTGGGTAAGGCAAACCTGGAGAAGCAAAGTGAGAATGGCAGCAAGTGTGCTGGAGAAGATGCAGAAGGTGATTTTTAATTACAAAACTTAAATTACGGTTTTATGCAAGCTAGAGAATTTCCCAGCTCTTGGAAGGAAATTCACACCTGTCGCTGGCCAAGTGATCACTTCACCTGTTACAGAAATTACCACTTCTAGGGTAGAACCTCCAGTTAAACTTATCTGGTCTGATGATGTCAGTGTCTTGGGTCTGAATTTCTCACAAACCAACATGATTGGAAGAGAGGAAGCACATTTTTCTGACTGCGAATATACCTCATCAAATGTATGCTATTAGTTTCCAGGGAAACGGACAAAATAGATAGTACCACAGAACCCTATTCAGCACTCCCTCCAATATCAATATCAATACCAATACCAATACCAATAATGATCAATAAACACAACTGCCATTGTCTCAGGAACGTGAACTATTTCTATAATTATTTACTTAGACATTGTCTGTAAAGTAACTTACCCAAATTCACACAGTCCTTACACAGCAGCACTGTACAGTTGTGTGTTGCTTAATGACAGGAACACAGTCTGAGAAATGCATCGTTAGGCGATTTTGTTGTTGTGTGAACACCACGAAGTGAACTTACACAAATCTAAATGGCATTGCCTACTATATGCCTAGGCTAGATGGTATGGCCTGTTGTTCCTCGGCTACAAGCCTGTTAGCCCAGGTTTATAGTAGTATAGTAGGCATGTTACTGTACTAAATACTGTAGGCAACTGTAATATTGGTGTATCTAAACATATCTATTGTTATTATTATTATTATTGGAGTTGGAGTCTTGCTCTGTGGCCCAGGCTGGAATGCAGTGGCATGATTTCGGCTCACTGCAAGCTCCGCCTCCCGGGTTCATGCCATTCTCCTGCCTCAGCCTCCTGAGTAGCTGGGACTACAGGCGCCTACCACCATGCCTGTCTAAATTTTTTTGTATTTTTTAGTAGAGACAGGGTTTCGCCATGTTAGCCAGGATGGTCTCGATCTCCTGACCTCATGATCCGCCCGCCTCGGCCTCCCAAAGTGCTGGGATTGCAGGCGTGAGCCACCGTGCCCGGCCAAAACATATCTAGACATAGAGAAAGTACAGTAAAATATTGTATCATAAACTTATGGGACCATCATTGTATATGCAGTCCAATGTTGACAGAAACATCATTATTATGTGGCACATGACTGTAATTTGAATCCAGGACTCATTCTAAACCCAGAAGATAGAAGACCCCAAACTACCACCACCACCACCCTCAGCTGCAGGCATGTCTAGTTTGGTCAGCAAGCCCAGTGTGTGAAAAAAGAAGTCAATGATGATGTCTTTGGGCAAGGGAGGTGCTCTCTCCTGTTCTGAACAATTCCATCCATTTCCAAATTATCTCTGATCCTGCAGCTGCCCCAGACCTACCTGCCTGGCCCTAGACACATGCAGTCTGTGGCTCCGACTCTATCACTGCCTTCCTACTCCTCCTTCATTTATGAGTCGGTCTCCCACTTCTAGATCCTGGGCAATTGAGGTTTTTGTGTTTGGGATACAAACTCCCTCAAGCATCAAGGACCTTTGATACTTTTTAGAAAGACAATGCTGGAAATTGATACAGAAGATTAGCAAGACTGGAAGCAGGGAGATTAGTTTAGGGGCAGCAGTAGAGGTCTAGCTGCGAAACGATAAAGGCTGGAACTAAGGTCGGGATGTAGGATGGAGAGGAGGAAACGGAGAGGCGATGAATATGAGAGAAGCTGGAGATACAGGAATAGGTTAAGTCAAGGCAGGCCGGAAGAGCTAGCAGCCAAAATGGGAGGGCTTCCATTTCTCAGCTCAGAAAGGGTCAGACGCCATAACCCAAAAACAAGAACTTTCTGTCCTTTGAAAGGTCCTAGAAACTTTCTGACTCTTCTTCATGTTTATAACTTTATATTTTCTCTTGTGTGTTTCTCTGGAGGATTAGAGCTAAAACCTTCCAGATGAAAAGGGCCTGGGAGCTGACCCCGGGGTGCAGGATGTGGGTGTGAGAAGACAGCCCTCCCTCTGCAGCCCCGCTTAGCAGATGGAAAAGGGGTCTGGGAGGCAGAGCTGCTGAAGAAGGATGAAGCCTCCTGGGTCTTGTCCTGTTAGTCCTCAGAGGGTGGACTACAATTCACGTCTGGGCCCTCTGCACCCAGAATTAGCCCTGACGGAGCAGTGGTTTCAAGAATTTTCCCTATGGGAGAATAGGAACCTTCAAGAACTCCCCTGTCACCCTCTGCCAGGAAGTGTCACCCGCACACCTAGGTATGACCTGTTTCAGACTCTGCCAAGCCCCACTTTCCTTCCTGCTCCCAACGATGGGACATCCAATAATAAAGCATTTTACATATTTCCAGGCCACATCCCTGGCTAAGGAAGTGGAAGCAGCCTTCCAAGAGATCTCTGGAAAATTGGTGCCCCCAGGGAGGGTGAAATCAAAGAGGCCCTGGAGGATTGGCTGTGTCTCAGGTTCCTTGGTTGTTCTCCCAGGAAATGCCAGTACCTCTGCAGATAATCATCCACAGAGTAACACAACAGGCCAGAAGCTCCTGGAAGGCAGCCGTATCCCACTCTCCGCTTTCCAAACAGAACTATCCCTAGATTCAGTTCAGGAGCTGGAGTCTAAACAAAGCTTACCTCTAGGACTCTTTCAGCAGTGTCTGATGTTATAATTTCGATTTTAATACTCTCTTCATTGGGCAGAAATATGTCCAGATAAGCTTTCTTGGGGGTGATGTCAAATGTATTCTATAAGCAAAAGAAAAGCAAAATAAATTTCCACACCATTTTTTTTTTTTGAGGTGGAGTCTCACGCCATTGCCCAGGCTGGAGTGCAGTGGCGTGATCTCAGCTCACTGCAACCTCTGCTTCCTGGGTTCAAGCGATTGTCCTGCCTAGGCCTCCTGAGTAGCTGGGATTACAGGCACCCACCACCACATCCAGCTAATTTTTTATATTTTTAGTAGAGATGGGGTTTTACTGTATTGGACTAGGCTGGTCTCAAACTCCTGACCTCAGCGCAATTCTCACTCCCTTGGAAGGAGGAAGGAAGGGCAGGGTCCTTGCCTTCAGCTGAGGCTGCTAATCTTGAAGCAAATGGAGGGAAGCTCTGTGAGAATAAAGTCAATGTAGAGAAGAGCAGGGTTTGGGGTAGGGGTGAGAAGTGGGAGCCAGCCAACCTTCCATGACCTTTTAGTTAAATAAACAAATTTCTCTTTTGTGATTTTGGCCTTGACAATGAAAATCACCTGACTAATTGGAAGTAGTTGAGTTCTACCTTCTCCACTGTAAATGCTTATTTGTAGAATGTTCTTGGCTTTTTTTTACGCTTAATTAGTTTAAAGCCAGGTTAGATGGCTGCCTAGAAGGTAAGCTCCTTCAGATTAGGATTATGTGGTGAGTTTATCTTGAAGAGTGCCCTGTACAAATAGACACTTAATAATCTTGGTTCCATATTTCTCAAAATAATCCCAGTGAGAAGAGAAAAATTACTAGCATAGTAGTGTCCAAAATGGGGCATTTGCCAGGCGCCATGGCTCACACCTATAATCCCAGCACTTTGGGAGGCTGAAGTGGGTAGGTCATTTGAGGTCAGGAGTTCGAGACCAGCCTGGCCAACATGGTGAAATCCTGTCTCTACTAAATACAGAAATTAGCTGGGCGTGGTGGCACACACCTCTAATCTCAGCTACTTGGGAAGCTGAGGCAGGAGAATTGCTTGAACCCAGGAGGGGGAGGTTGCAGTGAGCTGAGATTGCACCACTGCACTCCAGCCTGGGCAACAGAGCAAGACTCCCTCTTAAAATAAAAAATAAAAAAAAATACATATATATATATATCTCTCTCTCTACACACACACACACACACATATACATATACACACATACACACATACATATAATAAATTAAATGGGGGCATTTAAAAATGGAGTGTTGATACATGAACTTCCCTCTCTAGCCCACGACTGCATACTTATCCTACAGATATGTAAGAAGAGAATATTAAGGTTAAAGCCTCCAATGTTCTGTTTTGATGTCACAGCACTGGCTTTGGCTGACGTAATCTCCTCTCAGTAGAGAACCTGCACATCAAGGGAGGCAAGAGGTTAAAGAGCCACCCGACCTGCAGCCATTGGCCAGGATGGACAAATCAGTTGACAACTGCCCTCACTTTCCTTCCTCCTTCTGTCACACCCTACTGGTTTGTATTACTCTGTTCTCACCTTGCTATAAAGAAATACCTGAGATGCAGTAATTTTTATATAGAAAAGAGGTTTAATTGGCTCACTGTTCTGCAGGCTGTACAGGAAGCGTGATGCTGGCAGCTACTCAGCTTCTGGGAAGGCCTCAGGAAGCTTACAATCATGGTGGAATGCGAAGCGCAAGCAGGCATGAGCAGGAGCAAGGGTGGGTGGAGGTGCCACACACTTTTAAACAACCAGATCTCGTGAGAACTCACTCACTGTCACAAGAACAGCAACAAGGGGATGGTGCTAAACCATTCATGAGAAACCACCCATGATCCAGTCACCTCCTGCCAGGCTCCACCTCCAACACTGGGCACTACAATTCAACATGGGATTTTGGGGGAGAACAGAAAACCAAACAGCTGCCCCACCCAGTGGAATTCTGACTCACATTCATCGTCAACCTCATCCACTTTCCCCAGGACTCCAGCCACACTCTCCTCCTCCCTCATTCCCACCAGCTAACCTCACTTCCTATTAGTCACAGAGAAAACAGCAAGGTGGGAACTTACTCGACTTCCACTCACCATCCAGCCTTGGACCCTGCCTGTAGCCTTGCTCTATCTTTCTTTGTCCTACACTCAATTTAAAAGGTGCCCTTCCTCCACCTGATCCCAGACCTTGTACAGTTCTCCTTCCAGAAGGACTTGGAGCCACTGATTATCAAGGTCTCTCCTGCATACTGCCATCTTCCACTTCTCCTTCTCTACTGGCTCCTACTCACCAGCAAACAACAGAAAGTCAGAGACTTTGGGTAGATCATCTCCAAGGGAAAGAACCTGATGTGCTTGACTATGGGGAAAATTCTGTTTTCAGCACTGCTATATAACGGAAGGACTTAGTCATATGTTTTGAGATAACTAAGCATATTTTTTTTCTTTTAAGTGATTCAGTTTTAACTCCAGCTGGTGGGGGTGCTGGGGGATGCGGCGGGGGCAAGGGGAAGGTGTTGACTAGGGACTTAATTTTTTAAAATTAAAGTTGGGAAGAAGGGAAGAATAGAAGAAGTGACATAAGAAAGCTGAAATCCTCACCTCCCTTACAGTCAGTGGGTAGGGTCTAAAAACTGAAGAATAATAGCTGGGTGCTATGGCATATACCTATAATCCCAGCTCCTGGGGAAGCTGAGGAGGAAGGATCACTTGAGCCCAGGAGATGGAGTCCTGGGCAACATAGTGAGATCCTGTATCTAGAAAAAATAAAATGAAGAATAAGATATATATATATATATAAAATTAACCTCCATATTTTTAAATATCTGAAGAAAAGGCTGTACGATTTGAAAGTCATTGCCTCTGGAGGACAGGGGAGTGTTATAATCCTTTTTAGCACTATTTCACTTTTATTTTTAGATTTTAAACTTTTATTCCATCCATGATATCTATTTCATTTTCCTAACTATAAGCACATTTTGCTTTGGTAAGTAAACAAACATTTCAGAGCAATATAATAAAGAGGAGAATTGATGGCATTAAAAGATCTTTGTGTGATAAGATCAAAGCAACCACAAAACAGATCAAACAAGTTTAGAGTGGAAATCAAAGAACAATTTGGCTCTATTTGTGATATTTGAATTTTACTAGAATGTTTTAATGTATTACTTACAAAATTAATGAAATGTAAAAGCAATACAAAAACCAATTGTGGGGAAAAGTCAACCTGGTAGAACTGGCTTGTATAAAAAACAAAACATTAAATAAGCTGCTATCTTTTTTTGTTTGTTTTGAGTCAGGGTCTTGCTGTATTGCCCAGGCTCAAGTACAGTGGGATGATCATAGCCCACTGTGGCCTCAAAGCTCTGAGCTCAAGCAATCTTCCTGCCTCCGCCTCCAGAGTAGCTGGGGTTATAGACACGTGCCACTACCCCCATCTAAGTATCTCTTATTATTATTTTTTTGTGGAGACAGAGTCTCACTATGTTGCCCAGGCTGGTCTTCAACTCCTGGCCTCAAGTAATTCTCCCCCAAAGTTCTGGGATTACAGGTGTGAGCCATTTGCCATGCGCTTGGCCCAGCTGCCGTACTGATCTATGATGCAGTAGAAATGAAAAAACACAATTCATGCTAGAAAACTAACAAAAACACATTCATTTTAAAGAAACCTCAAAATCTGCCAATACATGGGCTGCCTTAACACGTTTTAAAATATGTGCTTTGTTGCTATTCTGCTCTGAGGCAGAGGAACATTCTTAAGAATGTTTCCCATTTCCCTTGTAGAGAGATGACAGTGGCCCATCATTGCATGTGATGAGGTTTCAGCCCGGTGAATCCGCATATGGATTTTCCTGGATGGGCACCA
>NW_012102588.1:13468-28981 GCF_000951045.1 Mandrillus leucophaeus
AATTAACCTCCATATTTTTAAATATCTGAAGAAAAGGCTGTACGATTTGAAAGTCATTGCCTCTGGAGGACAGGGGAGTGTTATAATCCTTTTTAGCACTATTTCACTTTTATTTTTAGATTTTAAACTTTTATTCCATCCATGATATCTATTTCATTTTCCTAACTATAAGCACATTTTGCTTTGGTAAGTAAACAAACATTTCAGAGCAATATAATAAAGAGGAGAATTGATGGCATTAAAAGATCTTTGTGTGATAAGATCAAAGCAACCACAAAACAGATCAAACAAGTTTAGAGTGGAAATCAAAGAACAATTTGGCTCTATTTGTGATATTTGAATTTTACTAGAATGTTTTAATGTATTACTTACAAAATTAATGAAATGTAAAAGCAATACAAAAACCAATTGTGGGGAAAAGTCAACCTGGTAGAACTGGCTTGTATAAAAAACAAAACATTAAATAAGCTGCTATCTTTTTTTGTTTGTTTTGAGTCAGGGTCTTGCTGTATTGCCCAGGCT
Organism: Mandrillus leucophaeus; assembly: GCF_000951045.1. Lineage (NCBI taxonomy): Eukaryota > Metazoa > Chordata > Mammalia > Primates > Cercopithecidae > Mandrillus > Mandrillus leucophaeus. Next base: position 13,991 of record NW_012102588.1, read on the forward strand.
CAAGTACAGTGGGATGATCATAGCCCACTGTGGCCTCAAAGCTCTGAGCTCAAGCAATCTTCCTGCCTCCGCCTCCAGAGTAGCTGGGGTTATAGACACGTGCCACTACCCCCATCTAAGTATCTCTTATTATTATTTTTTTGTGGAGACAGAGTCTCACTATGTTGCCCAGGCTGGTCTTCAACTCCTGGCCTCAAGTAATTCTCCCCCAAAGTTCTGGGATTACAGGTGTGAGCCATTTGCCATGCGCTTGGCCCAGCTGCCGTACTGATCTATGATGCAGTAGAAATGAAAAAACACAATTCATGCTAGAAAACTAACAAAAACACATTCATTTTAAAGAAACCTCAAAATCTGCCAATACATGGGCTGCCTTAACACGTTTTAAAATATGTGCTTTGTTGCTATTCTGCTCTGGGGCAGAGGAACATTCTTAAGAATGTTTCCCATTTCCCTTGTAGAGAGATGACAGTGGCCCATCATTGCATGTGATGAGGTTTCAGCCCGGTGAATCCGCATATGGATTTTCCTGGATGGGCACCATGGCTGTTAGACATTCCTCTGCCTCAGAGCAGAATAGCAACAAAGCGCACTGATCTCCTTGAAAAATTAAAAGATTTCTCCAGTTGTTAAATTCAACCCAATTCAACTCAAAAAGAGCACATATTTTAAAACGTGTTAAGGCTCTGGGAAGTGACTGTTACCTCTGTCCTGACCTCTCTTCAGAGGCAGACAGAAAACAATGAAAAGGAAAGCATCCTTGAAGAAACTTACAAATAGCCTGAGGTTTTCAGAAGGGCTGCCAAGTGCAGTGAAAATTGAACCTGGTCAGGAAGGAGGGAATTAGAAGTCTCAAAGTGCTGCAGAACTCAAGCAATGCATAAGCTGCCTGAAAGCAGTTAATCACGTGGTGCTCAGCCTGTCTGGGAGCGCTACTCCGGGCCCCATTGGACACCACCTAGTGGCAGGGATGCTGAAGAGACATACAGACACTCCATCTTTGCAAAAGGCAATCTCTCAGCATGGCTGGGGAAAGAAAAGGGACTGGCATTAAGATTTTGCTTTTTAAAACCCATGTCTTGGCCAGGCGTGGTGGCTCACGCCTATAATCCCAGCACTTTAGAAGGCCAAGATGAGTAGATCACCTGAGGTCAGAAGTTCAAGACCAGCCTGACCAACATGGAGAAACCCCATCTCTACTAAAAATACGAAAATTAGCCGGGCGTGGTGGCACGCGCCTGTAGTCCCAGCAACTCGGGAGGCTGAGACAGGGAATCGCTTGAACCCGGGAGGCGGAAGGAGTGACTACCTCACATCTATTAACATTGTGCCAGATGATATGTTTTTAGGGCATCAGTTAATTTAATCCTCAAAGCAACCCCAAGAGACAGGAGCTCTTCTCCCCATTTTACAGATGGGGAAACTGTGGCACAAAAAGCCTAAGTAAATTGGCCCAAGTCATATAAATCAAAAGTAGGGTAGCCAAAATTTGAATCGAGGCCATCTCACTACTTAGCCTGAACTCTTAACCCCTAAACCAGGTCAGGGGATGCTGATCTTAGTCAATCAAAATATTAGAAGGCTAGATCATGGTATGAGGAGCTGTGGTTTAAAGCTTTGCTGCTAGACAGTCTGCTCAGGCCTTAGGGTAGAGTGTTCATAAGAAAGTGCTCAGAAACAAGAAACAAGAACTGGAAATACAACAGATTCAATGAATTCAACTCAGGCCCCCTCCCCAATACTGTGTCAGCAAACAGCTAGCTCACAACAGCAGCCCCTTTCAAAGCTGATTGATGACCTCAAGATAACTGGCAAGAGACCTATGTAAAAATCCTGCAAGAAAGGAGGAAAGAAACGTGACCAATGAAAGGCAAAAAACATATACCAAAAAAATTGCATCATTAAGCAGATGAAAATGATGGATGGGTTAATAAAAAGAAGGTGTTTCTGAATGAAGACCTCAAAGAATAGATAAAAGCCTCAAGAAATAAGATAACAAAAAGATACAAAAGTGAGCTGGCAAAGTTCATGGAAGAAATGGAAGAGGAAAATAAAGCCATTGCAAAAGTGAAAATTGTGTTAGAAAAAGTAAAACGAGGCACTGAAAAACACAGCTAGAGGTATAAGGCTTTTGTATGAAGTCACAAAGGCAAAATATTGAAGAACTAAAAGCAGGTATAAAACCTTTCAAATTATCAGGAAAATAAGATATACAAAACTGGCTGGGCAGGGTGGCTCATGCCTGTAATCCCAGCCCTTTGGGAGGCTGAGGCAGGAAGATCACAAGGTCAGGAGTTCAAGACCAGCCTAACCAACATGGTAAAAATCCTGTCTCTACTAAAAATACAAAAATTAGCTGGGCGTGGTGGCTCATGCCTTTAATCCCAGCTAGGCATTAAAGGGAGGCTGAGGCAATAGAATCACTTGAACCCGGAAGGTGGAGGTTGCGGTGAGCCAAGATTATGCCACTGCACCCTAGCCTGGGCAACAAGAGTGAAACGCCGTCTGAAAAACAAACAAACAAGGATATATAAGACAAAGCTCAGAAACACTGAATGATCCCATGAATGACGGAAAGCAAAACCCATAATGCACCCCCAAAAGATGACTGAACTAAAGTCAATGTACCATCATATGTGCAGATATAGAACAATCTGCAAGACATAGGTTTTAAACAGCAAGGTCAATTAAAAAAAATTTTTTTTTTCGGGACAGAGTCTTGCTCTGTCACCCAGGCTGGATTGCAGTGGCACGATCTCAGCTCACTGTAACCTCCACCTCCCGGGTTCAAGCAATTCTGTCTCAGCCTCCCAAGTAGCTGGGATTATAGGCATGAGCCACCACAACCGGCTGAATTTTTATTTTTGTAGAGACAGGGGTTCACCACATTGGCCAGACTGGTCTCGAACTCCTGACCTCAGCTGATCTACCCACCTCAGTCTCCCAAAGTGCTGGGATTACAGATGTGAGCCACAGCACCCAGTCATTAAAAAGTAAGTTCAAAAAGTGTGTTGAGTGTGCGCTTGTTTATAAAATAAAGTGTGTGTGTGTGTGTGTGTATAGTCATGTACCCCTTAATGACATTTTGGTGAACAGCAAACTGCACATATGACAGTGGTCCCATAAGATGATAGTATCATATTTTTACCATGCCTTTTCTATGTCTAGATACAGAAATACCATGGTGTTACAATTGTCTACAGTATGAAGTACTGTAACGTAGTATACAGGTTTGTAGCCTAGGGGCAGTAGGCTCTACTGTCTAGGTCTGTGTAAGTACACTCCATGGTGTTCACACAACAACAAAATCGCCTAATGATGCATTTGTCAGAAGGAATCCATATTGTTAAGTGACACATGGTTGTGTGTGTGCATGTATGTATATATATGTGCATGTATGTGTATATATGCATGCTTATATATGTGCATGTATGTATAGCAAAAGAGCACTATAAATTATTAGACTATAAACAACAGTTGTCACTGAGGAGGGGAATCATAAGGGAAGAAAAGTTACTTTTCATTGTATACACTTGTGCTATTTGAATTTTACTATCATCACCACTTCCACAACAAACTTTTCAAAGAATAACAAAGTATGTGTATATACAAACCATCAAGCAAATGTGAAAATATGAACCACTACAGAACAGAAGGCTCTAGGGCCATTTCTCAGGTTGAGTGGGCCAGTAAATACCCCAACACATTTGAACCCCTGTCTACATGAGACTTTTTCTGAGAACCCAATAAGATTTTATTTTATAAATGAGTAAATAAATGAATGAAATGTGTTCCAGTTTTTGCAAATCCGATCCTTCCTCCCCTGGCTAAGGATCCAGTTAACTATTATCATATTACTGCAGAACATCAATTCTTTCAGAACTTTTCCAGCCAAGCTCATACATACAGGCATAACAATGTTTCTTTATGTGCCATTAGAATGAGTGTTGTTCTGAACAAATGTACTTAACAGTTTCAGCCTAGAGAGCAAGTGACCCATGATTCTTTAGATCAACAAAGGAAAGGGAGTTGCTGTATGTCATTCTGTTTATGTTGAATTTTCTCCATGATTCATTTACAATAAAGGTAGAAGTAGAGAATACACAAGGAATAGCCGGCATGGACTGCTTTCCTGATGTCTTCACTGTGGCCCACTTGGAAATCTCAGCTACAGAAGTAGGGTCAGAGACATGTTACGGGAACCCTTAATGATAAAGGCTGTAGTTCTTGTACTATACTCAAAGGTCCTCTTCTTCATGTCCTGTTTTGAGATGTATGATGCTTAGGCTACAGAAAAAGGGATCTACTTAATAAAATGAGCCAAATGTCAAGTGACACACTTCACTTTCCATCTAAAGTCTAAACCTCCAAAAGAACAAAATAGGAACCATCCCCCAATTGACTTGAAATGAATATATTTTGCCCAAGTCCAGGCTCTGTGGGGCTGTGGCCAGTGCACACATGTGTGTGTACCTGCACACATGGTTCAAGAAGAGTGTCCTGAAGAGGAATGATGGCCCCATTAAAGAAGAGTAAGCTTACCAGCTGTGCCAGTTTTAAAAACTCAACGAAGACATCGCTTCTCAACACGTTTGGGTCCATGGTTACTGAAAAATATGGACGGTGAGCCAGGTTAGCATGAGCTGGGCTGGGCCTTGCCTATTAATTGCTGTGTCCTCTAGAGATCGCTCATGCCTTGCCAGTGCTCTGTCTCCTCCCTGAAGTGATGAATGTTGAAACCTTTCAAATACAGGAAAACCCCCAAAGGTTGCCTCCTACAGGCAGCCTTAACAACAGGAACTCATGACACCCATCCAGGGTGACAGTGTTCCCAGGCATCTCACTTTATTTATACACACCCATACTACTCAACATCTATTTTGTTGCCCTACCAGGATGATAATGAAGTTTATATGAAGAATCAGAAAGATCTTAAAACCTACATCTAGACTCCCCGACTAACAAGACACAGGGTAATTTGAAAATTTAATTCAACCAAGAAACATCGATTGAGATGTTTGGAGACACCTCTTTGGAGTCTCACCCAGTCGCCCAGGCTGGAGTGTAGTGATGTGATCTTGGCTCACTGCAATGTCTGCCCCCTGGGTTAAGGTGATTCTCTTGCCTCAACCTCCAAAGTAGCTGGGGTTACAGGCACCCGCCACCACGCCTGGCTAATTTTTGTGTTTTTAGTAGAGATGGGGTTTCATCATGTTGGCCAGGCTGGTCTCAAATGCCCAAACTCAGGTGATCTGCCTGACTCGGTCTCCCAAAATGCTGGGATTACAGGTGTGAGCCACAGCACCCAGCCAAGAGCACCCCTTTGAATGATAGGAGTTCTCAAGATGTTACAAAAAAAAAAAAACCAAAAACAAACAAACAAACAAAAAAAACCAATGACAAGGCAGTCAGAGAGATTTAAAATATTTCATTCTTCTATACTTAACAAAAATATTTTCACCCTTAGTTTTAAAGCTCCTGACACAAATAGCCAGGAGATATGGGCAGAGCAGATGGGGCAGACACACCCCCATGAGAACTGCAAACCCACAAAGTATGGCCCAGCCTGGTTCCTCCTGGTTCACCCCCCTTGCCGCAGATCCTCTCCTATATCCTGTGTTACATACTTACTAAATGCTGCCAAATTTCTTTCTTCCTTCTGTTTTCATTACTGTTTTCCTTTTTTTTTTTTTTTTTTTGAGACGGAGTCTTGCTCTGTCACCCAGGCTGGAGTGCAATGGTGTGATCTCAGCTCACTGCAACCTCCGCCTCCCAGGTTCAAGCAATTTCCTGCCTCATTCTCTCAAGTTGCTGGGATTACAGGCATGTGCCACCATGCCCGGCCTGTTTTACTAATTTCATCAAACATCCTCTACCAGCATTTTTTATCACTGACTTCATTGCAGGCTGTGCCTTTCCCAAAAGACATCATGTTTGTCAAAATAAACGAAGAGAGAAAGTCCCTGCAACACGAGAAACTATTTATAAAAATCATTCTGTCTTTTCCGAGGGGTAATGCCCAGGGTGGAGGAGGGGGAAGCCCTTGCATTATTTTCCGCAACGGGGCATATAGTCAAACTATGAATAGCTATATTCATCAGCATAAGTTATTGGGAATGAGGAAAGCTGCTGAAAAAGATATTCACCCAACTGGTATTTACTGCGTGACTATTAAGTACCAGTACTGGGCTAAAAACTTTGTATATTTTAGCTTATCTAATCTTCATGACAAACTCTGAGGTAAATTATTTCTATTTCATGGACAAAAAAACCGGAGGCTCAGAGAAGGTAGGTATCTTGCCCAAGGTCACACAGCTGGTAAGGAACTAAAGTGGGATTTGATACTGGGTCTGATTCTAGAACCTGTGCTCTGAGTCATGAGGCGAAGCCGTACTGTCTTCTTACTTGACCTTGTCAAAAAGGGTACACAAGTCATTCTGATAAGAATAAAGACCAGTCCTGGAAAAGCAAAACCTTAAGCAGTGTGAGCACTTGTAAAAAGGCCAGGTATTAAAGGAGCATTTTGCTGAGACATGAGAAAACAAACCAAGGGAGAATGAAAATTCAAAAGATATTACATTTTGAACTTGAACTTTGAAAGAGCTCATTCAGTAGGTCTAAAAAGAAGTATGGTCCCATGACAAAAAAACAAAACAAACAAAAAAAGTTAATGGGAAATAGATGGCTTCTAGAATTTTTACGTACTATGTTTAAGAAAAAGATGCAGCCATGAAAAATAATGAGATAAATCTATGACTGCTGATGTAGAATGACCTCTAAGATATATATTTTAAGAGAAAAAAGTCAACATACAGGAGAAAATCTTTTTTCTTGAGCTACGAAGGACATTAGTATAATAGTTGGTGATGCTTTATTTATTTATTTTTAGAGACAGGGTCTCCATCTGTCACCCAAGCTGGAGTGCAGTTGCTCAAATCATAGCTCAGGAGGTCGAGACTGCAGTGAGCTGTGACTGCACCACCGCACTCCAGCCTGGGTGACACAGCAAGACAATGACTCTAAAATAAAAATAAAAAGAGACGAGATCTATGTTGCCCAAGTTGGTCTCAAATTCCTGGGCTCAAGTGATCCTCCTGCCTCAGCTTCCCAGAGTGTTGGGATTACAAGTGTGAGCCACCACTCTCAGCCTAAATGTCTCAGCAGTTTTATGTTTGCTGACTTTATTTTTTGAGACAGGGTCTTTCTCTGTTGCCCAGGAGGGACTGCAGTGGCAAGATCAGAGTTTACTGCAGCCTGAAACTCCTGGGCTCAAGCAATCCTCCCACCTCAGCCTTCCAAGTAGGTGCAGGCACGTGCCACTAAACCCAGCTAATTTTTGTTTATTTTTTATTTTTTGGTACAGACAGGGTCTTGTTATATTGCCCAGGCTGGCCTTGAACTCCTGGGCTTAAGGGATCCTTCTGCCTTAACCTCCCAAAGTGCTGGAATTGCAGGCATGAGCTACCATGCTTAGCCTAATTGTTGAAGTTTGAATAAGGTCTCTAGATAAATTATTGTATCAATGTTGTTTCCTGGTTTTGATACATTGAACATCATTGTATCAATGTTGTTTCCTGATTTTGATACATTGAACATTATTAAATCAATACATGAAGTAGGCCAGGCATGGTGGCTTACCCCTGTAATCCCAGTACTTTGGGAAGCTGAAGTGGGCGGATCATTTGAGGTCAGGAGCTGGAGACCAGCCTGGCCAACATGGTGAAACCCCATCTCTACTAAAAAAATACAAAAATTAGCTGAGCGTGGTGGCAAGCACCTGTAATCCCAGCTACTTGAGAGGCTGAGGCAGGAGAATCACTTGAACCTGGTAGGCAGAGGTTGCAGTGAGCCAAGATCACACCACTGCACTCCAGCCTGGGCGACAGAGCGAGACTCTGTCATAAATAAATAAATAAATAAATAAATAAATAAATAAATACTAGCTGCGTGCAGTGGCTCATATCTGTAATTCCAGCACTTTGGGAGGCTGACATGGGAGGATTGCTTAAGGCCAGGAGTTTGAGACCAGCCTGGGCAATATAGTGAGACTCCATCTCTATAAAAAAAAATTTTTTTTAATTGGTCAGGCATGGTGTGTTGCATATATAGTCCCAGATTCTTGGGAAGCTGTGGTGGGAGGATTGCTTGACCCCAGGACATCGAGGCTATAGTGAGCCATGATTGTGCCACTGCACTCCAGCCTGGGCAACAGGGAAAGATCCTGTCTCAAAAAATAAAATAAAATCAGCAAGTATATAACTGCTGAGACATTTAAGTTGGGTGTGGTGGCTCACACCTGTAATCCTAACACTTTAGGAAGCTGAGGCAGGAGGATCACTTGAGCCCAGGAATTTGAGATCAGCCTGAGCAACATAGTGAGACCTCATCTATTTTTGTTGTTGTTGTTGTTTTTAATCTTTTTTAGAGTCACTGTCTTGCTATGTTACCCAGGCTGGAGTGCAGTGGAGCAATCATGGCTCACTGCAGCCTCAGCCTCCTGTGCTCAAGCCATCCTCCCACCTCAGCTTCCTGAGTAGCTGGGATTATAGGCATGCACCACCATACCTGACTAATTTTTAAAATTTTGTTTAGAGACAGGTTCTCTCTATGTTGCTCAGGCTGGTCTTGAACTCCTGGCCTCAAGTGATCCTCCTGCCTCAGCCTCCCAAAGTGCTGAGATTACAGGTGTGAGAAACCATGCCCAGCCAGACCTCATCTCTTTAAAAAAAAAAAAAAAAAAAAGTATTTTTAAAGCCAAATACAAAGAACACATATTATATGATCCCTTGTATATGAAATGTCCAGAATAGGCAAATCTTTAGAGATAAAAATTACAGTAGTAGTTGCCAGGGCCTGGTGGGGGAGGGAAAGAGGACATGATTGCCAATGGGTATGAGGTTTCTTTTGGGGGTGATGACAACATTCTAAAATTGGATTATGGTAATAGTCACACAATTAATTACATAAATATATTGTAAAAGAATTGACTTGTACACTTTAGCAGGTGAATTTTGTGGCATATAACTTACATTGCAATAAATCTGTTTTTTAAAAAACCCTGCAAATACATACCATTTTGCAAATATTGTTCCAGTTGGTTCCTTCTCTCATCAGCCATAGCTGTGGTCATTGCCAAATAGTACTTTGGTGGGAAGGGTGGCAGGCAATTTCCAAAGACCCGCCTTAGCTGAAAGATCCAGGAAACACAGTTAGGCAGGTGACCTACCAGTTCAGGGTTGATGAGATTACTAAAGCCTCCTCTAGGGCAAGTCCCATCCCAGCACTTTATTTCAAGTTAAGCCTTCCTGGTGGCTCAAAGGGGGAAAAGAGGACAATTTGATTTTCTTAAGGAAGAATTTATTTCAGTATATATTCTGGAGATATTACTAGACATATCACAGACCGGCAGCTCCAGTCTAAGTTTGGTAGAGCTGAGATGTATGTTTATCTTTCATTTGTTTTACAAGACTAGCCACTGCTCACATCATACTATATTATCTTGATTCATTCCACAATAGTGTCTGTGATATCAATGACAATGGGAATTAAATTCCTCAACCCTACCTCCACCAAATCCGAACTTGACAAATGCTGACAGCTGTGTTACCTAATGCGGTAGCCACCAGCCACCTGTGGTGAATCAGCACCTGAATGTGGCTAGTTTGGATTGAGATGTGTTGTAGGTGTAACGTGCATTCCAAATTTCAAAGAAGAGAGAATGTAAAATATCTCACTGATAATTTTTATATTGATTACATGTTAAAATGATAATATTTTGGATACACTGAATTAAATAAAATATATTATTAAAATTAATTCCATCTGTTTCCTTTTACTCTTTTTAACGTGCCTATCAGAAAATTTTAAATTACATAGGTGACTCTTTCTCTTTCTTTCTTTCTTTCTTTCAGATGGAGTTTTACTCTTGTTGCCCAGGTTGGAGCGCAATGGCTCGATCTTGGCTTACTGCAACCTCCGCCTCCCGGATTCCAGCAATTCTCCTGCCTCAGCCTCCTGAGTAGCTGGGATTACAGGCATGTGCCACCAGGCCAGGCTATTTTTGTATTTTTAGTAGATACAGTGTTTCCGCATGTTGGCCAGGCTAATCTTGAACTCTCGACCTTAGGTGATCCGCCCGCCTCTGCCTCTCAAAGTGCTGAGATTACAGGCGTGAGCCCGCCGCACCCAGCCGAGAGACACACGTTATGTTTCTATTGGACCAGTGCTGGTTACAGAATTCCAATAATGCTGACATATGATCCCAAGTAGAAACCAGCCAGGCCCTTCTCTCCCACTTACTCATCTATGACCCATGACCATGGTAGTAATTATTTTTATGGAACCTAAAAAGTGGATGCATAAAAAATTATTTTAAAATTAAGAACGAAAAGTGTGCATCTTTATTACAGCCCTACACTTGTAGTGGCAGCTTGAAGGTAAGGCACAGAATCATTCTCCTGAAAATAAGACAAAGGAAACCACTCAGAAATCCAATCAGGTTTTAACATGGTACCTCTAGAGCAGGAGGGCTGAAATCTTACTATTACCATACTCAGTGGCTTAAAGAAAATGAAAGATGGAATAAGAAAAATGAGGCTGCAAACAGTAAGAATTTTTAATTCCATGGCCTTTGTCACAAATACAGTGAGTATTTGGCAAATATTTACCTTGCATAGATAGGCCTTAACTTCAAAAAAGTCAAGAATCTGATGACTTCCCTCCATGCGCACTACCATCACCCTGGTCCAAGCCACTGTCATCTCTTTTCTAGATTATTGCAGTAGACTTCCAACAAGTCTCTCTGCTTCTACCCATGACTCCTTCAGTCTATTCCTAACATAGCATCTAAAGTGATACTTTATTTTAATTTTATTTTATTTTATTGAGACAGAGTCTTGCTCTGCTGCCCAGGCTGGAGTGCAGTGGCATGATTTTGGCTCACTGCAACCTCCACCTCCTGGGTTCAAGCGATTCTCCTGCCTCAGTCTCCCAAGTAGTTGGGACTACAGGTGTGCACCACCACGCCTGGCTAATTCTTGTATTTTTAGTAGAGATGGGGTTTTGCCATGTTGGCCAGGCTGGTCTTGAACTCCTGACCTCAGGTGATCTGGCTGCCTCGGCCTCCCAAAGTGCTGGGATTACAGGTGTGAGCCACTGCACCCAGCCTAAAGTGATACTTTTAAAATGTAAGTCAGCCAGGTGCAGTAATGTGCACCTATAGTCCCAGCTACTTGGGAGACTGAGGCAGGAGGGTTGCTTGAACCCAGGAGGTCAAGGCTGTGATGCACTATGATAGCCACTGCCCTCCAGCCTGGGCAACAGAGCAAGACTCTATCATCTCTTAAAATAAGAAAAGTAAGTCAGATCATTCCACTGTTTTGCTCAAAATCCTCCTCAACTTCTCATCTCAATCAAGTAAACCCAAAATTTTTACAATGATTCAGAACTGTGCCATCTAATATGATAGGCATTAGCCACCTGTGAGTAAATTTGAACCTAATTAAAATAATATAAAATTTTTAAATTCAAGCTTCAGTCTTGCTAGCTACATCTCAAATGCTTAATAGCCACTTGAAATATTGTAATTTGCTATTCAGTTGGGCAAAGCAGATATATAGCATTTCCATCAGCACAAAAGTTCTATTGAAAAACATTGGTCTAACATCTGGAAAGGTTATTAACTGCCTGCCTGTGGGCAAAACATGCTTTTTTTTTTTTTTTTTTTTTTTGAGACCAAGTCTCGCTCTGTCGCCCAGGCTGGAGTGCAGTGGCGCAGTCTCAGCTCACTACAAGCTCTTTCTCCTGGGTTCACGCCATTCTCCCGCCTCAGCCTCCCAAGTAACTGGGACTACAGGCACCCACCACCACGCCTGGCTAATTTTTTTGGTATTTTTAGTAGAGACAGGGTTTCACTATGTTAGCCAGGATGGTCTCGATCTCCTGACCTCGTGATCCGTCTGCCTTGGCCTCCCAAAGTGCTGGGATTACAGGCGTGAGCCACCACACCTGGCCCCCTGGTTCATTTTTTTGGTGGTTGGTTGTTTGATTTTTAGATAACTGGAATTTGGTAACAGCAGTTATTTGTGTGATTTAAAATTTTAAAAACTTGTATCTCGAAGAGAATACAGAATATTACAACCACTTTGAAAGACAGTTTGGCAATTTCTTACAAAGCTAAACATAGTCTTACTCTATAATCCAGCAATAAATACCCAACTGATTTGAAAACTGTCCATACAAAATGTTTACGGCAACTTTATTCATAACCCCCAAATGTTTATGGCAACTTTATTCATAATCCCCAAAACTTAAACAACAAAGATGTCCTTCAATCTGTGAATGGATAAGCAAATTGTGATATAACCACACAATGAAATGTTATTCAGAAATAAAATGAAATAAGCTATCAAAACACAAAAGACATGAATGAAACGTAAATAAATATTGCTAAGTGACAGAAGTCAGTCTGGAAAAGCTATATACTATATGATTTCATTTATATGACATTCTGGAAAAGGCAAAAGTACAGAGACTTTATAAAAAGATCAACAGCCACCAAGTTTTGGGGCAGGGGGGTACTGAATAGCTGAAACACATGGAGTTTTTTAGGGCAATAAAATTAGTCTATATGAAACTAGAATTGTGGATGCATGACACTATGCATTAGTCAAAAGTACAACAGAACTTCATGTTTTCTGAAGTTTACAACAGAAGCTTCATGTTTGCAAATATTTTTAGAAATAATTTAGGAGTTTGGGGGAATCTGAGGATGGAATGTAGAATGTGATAAAACTACGTTACAAATGTATGAAACCGGTTCACTGAACGTGGTGAGAAACAAAGTGCTGACCTAAGTCGCTTTAAATGAGTGGAGTCTGTAAACTAAAGGCAAAGAAGCTAACTGTACACAGGCATTGGACTCTGGCTGATAAAGTTGTTTCCCACAGGAGTATATGTTAACAGCGCTATACTCCTACATGTGTATACAGAATCAAACAAGTAAATGAATGGCAGATAGTGGGAGTCAGGTTTCCAACTGTTGTAGTGGGAGTTTACACATAAGGGAAAGGGGCTAGAATGATCCATGTGGTAATGCACTAGAGTTGAATATATTAGTATGACCACATGTTTAGTTTAATATAGATACAGATGATTACATATAGAAATATTTGTTCATATGTCCATATACATGGGTTAGTATACACACATATATTTCCTTGCTCTGTCAGCTGAGAGGACATAGATGCAACAACACTCCAGTAGCAATGAACATATCTAGTGCCCAGATCTTAATTTCCAATACCATTCTACAATAAATGCAACCAAGGATCTATGGAGAAATGGCTGATTTCTAGGACTGAGGCAGGAAATATACAAGATGGGCCTGGAGTATCTTGTAGCTCCAGAAAGTAAGGAAATATTCAAAACAAATGAAAAAAAACAAGTCACAAATGGGAGTACCTCAGAGACAAAGGAGCAAAATGAAAGGGCTTCCATGGGCCAAGATGGAATCATTTGACCAACCAAGTAGTAGTGAAATATAACCCAAAGTATAAAGTGAATATCCATGAGTCCTTATAGACTTGTTATTAAATAAATAGGAGCAACTAGACAAATCTCTTGTGCAGAAGAACATCAGATAATTTCTTTTTCTTTCTTTTTTTTGGAGATGGAGTCTTGCTCTTGTTGCCCAGGCCACAGTGCAATGGCGCGATCTCGGCTCACTGCGACCTCTGCCTCCTGGGTTCAAGCGATTCTCCTACCTTAGCCTCCCAAGTAGCTGGTATTAAAGGCACGCACCACCACGCCTGGCTAATTTTGTATTTTTAGTAGAGATGGGCTTTCTCCATGTTGGTCAGGCTGGTCTTGAACTCCTGACCTCAAGTGATCTGCCCACCTCGGCCTCCTAAAGTGTTGGGATTACAGGCCTGAGCCACCACGCTGGGCCATATCAGATAATTTCTATAGATATTCCTCAAGGAGGGGGAGCATAAATCCCCACTCTCAGTGTGGGCTGCACATAGTGACTTCCTTCCAAAGAGGACGCTATGGAAAGAGAAGACAAAGAGGAACTTTACAGTGGAGAAACCTGACAAATACTACCTCACCCAGGTGAAGAAGATCAACATCAAGAGTGTAAGTCAGATGATAGCAGGTACCCTTGATACGATGTGATTAGAGTGGTACTTTATCTCTGGGGTCTTCATCCCCCCAACCCGTAACCCCCATCTAATCATGTGAAAAATGTAAGACAAATTCCAAGAAGGATATTCTACAAAATATATGACAAGTACTCCTTAAAATTATCAAGGTCATTAAACATAAGGAAAATCTAAGAAACTGTCACAGTCAAGAGGAACTTAAGGAGACCTAACAACTCAATGTAACATGGAACCCTGGCCGGGGTCCTGGAAGAGAAACAGGACATTGGGTAAACACTAAGGACGTCTGAAAAGTTACAGATTGTAGTTAATAAGAACGTATCAATACTGATTTGTTAATTGTAATGAATGTACCATATTAATATAAAACCTTAATAATAGAGGAAACTGTGGATTATATGGAAACCCTCTGTCCTATCTTCTCTGTTAACTAAAACTGTTTCAAAAAATAAAGTTTATTAAAAAAAAAAAAAAAAACTGATGTTCTGGCTTCTCTTGAAAACTGAGATCTGCAATCAATGGGTTCACACTCAGGCAACTGTCTGGTGAGGGGACCTAAGCCGTTCCCACCACTCTCCACTGTTGTTCACTTGATCCTCATCTCTCATTTAAAGTACTTGCCAGTTGGCTGTGGTGGCTCATGCCTGTAATCCCAGCACTTTGGGAGGCCTAGGCAGGCAGATTGCTTGAGCCCATGAGTTTAAGACCAGCCTAGGTAACATGGCAAGATGTTGTCTCTACTAAAAATACAAAAAATTAAGCCCGGTGTGGTAGCATGTGCCTGTAGTCCCAGCTACTCAGGAGGTTGAGATGGGACAATAACCTTAGC
>NW_012102588.1:29146-36589 GCF_000951045.1 Mandrillus leucophaeus
TTTTTTTTTTGAGACTCCTGTGGCCCAGGCTAGAGTATGATTAAACCTAGTATAAAATATTATAGTGACAATTCTGTTTCTTTTAAACTCAAGGAAATTTTTCTGCCCTTCCAGAAACTGTCAAAAGGCATCCCAGTTGGAGCGTTATCCCAGGCAGTGCTGCTGAAACAACCTGGGATTGATGCACCCATCTCTGCTAATTCCATTAAATAGAAGCAAAAATTTGACTTCTTTGTGTACAATTATTTCTTGGCTAACTGATGAAGTGATCTTGAAAAGGCAATTGTCTTCACTGGCATGTGTTTGTTAATGTCGCAGATGCTCCCGAATCAGTTCTAATCACAGCAGCCTTGAATGAACAGGGCTGCCTGAGTTATCCATCTACAAGGCAGTATCTTGGGGAAGCTCTGAGGCCAAGATCTGGGGAAAAATCAACAAGGATTAAGGTTCTAATACCTATCACAGAGCAGAAACCCTCCCAGCAGGTTTTTACAACCTGAGCTGACTTGTCAAGGAATCTTTCCCCTCCCTTCTCTGATACCGATCTAAGGGGGACAATGAACATAAAAGAAACTGAGTAGTTAAATGTGCCAAAAGTTAACAATCAAATCCAAATTCAACGCCACCAAAAGATGACCTATTCTATGGGTCTCGGTGCACAGTTGAGCTATCAAAACCACCAGCGGACTGAGAATTATCTGGTACCACAGTTCAGCCCTATCTGTCTTTCAAAAACCTATTTAAAGAGATCAAAAGGAAAACATACCTCTTCTGCTCTTTTATTATGTGGTGTTTTTGTTTGTTTGGGGTATTGTGGGGTTTTTTTAAGACTGTTATCTGACAAATATTTTCATAAACCCCAGAACAGGCCAGGCGTTGGCTCATGCCTGTAATCCTAGCACTTTGGGAGGCTGAGGCGGGCAGATCACCTGAGGTCAGGAGTTCAAGACCAGCCTGGCCAACATGGCAAAACCCCGTCTCTACTAAAAATACAAAAATTAGCCAGGTGTGGTGGCAGGCACCTGTAATCCCAGGTACCCGGGAGGCTGAGGCAGGAGAATCACTTGAACCTGACAGGGGTGGAGGTTGCAGTGAGCGGAGATCGCACCACTTCACTGCAGCCTAGGTGAAAGAGCAAGACTCTATCTCAAAACAAAACAAAAAACAAAAACAAAAAAAATCCCAGAACAATCTCCTGTACCAACTTCCTCTTTGTACAGCTCTCCCTGTTAACATGAAGAGGCCTTTACAGGTCAGTTGAAAATGTCACCTACTTCCCCCACCTTACTGCATCCACACCCCCTCCCCCATACCTATGCCAAAATGGTGATGGCCAGGGACAAGTAGAATTACAGACACAAACGGTGTCTGTTTCTAAGTCAACTCATTCATCCCACCTCTCCAAGTCCCCTTGTAGTTAAAAACCCAAATTCACTAGATAATGGGCCACAGCTCAGAGTCTGGGTGGTGGCATCTAGCCCCTAAGAGCATGGCCTAGAGCTTGCATATTATCCCATTTATTCCTCAAAACAGTACTACGAGGCAGATAGATCCTCAGCACCATGAACATTGTCAAATTCCACCTTGAGCAGGAGCAACCCCAGACTCAGGGAGATGAAGTGACTTAAAACTAGGACATCCAAGCTAATGACTGGCAGAAGATGGAGTCAGTCTTCTCACTGCTGTCATCACCACCACCATCACCTTTTCCGCCAAATCTCTGCTGAGCAACTACCAAGGCAGAATTCCAGGCTGGGTGTTCCATACCCACAAGCCTTCATTCTGTTCCTTCATTCAAATATTTGCGTTTTGCTTGTAAATAATCAGGGAAGACAAAATATACACACAAAAAGAGGAAGGAACATGACAAGGTTGAAACATGAGGTGGCACAGCAATCAGAGAAAGGCATCTCATGCAGTCAAGGGGGACTTCCTAGAGGAGATGGGACTGAGGTGGGCTTTGAGAAACGATTGCTCCCTTGACAGGTAGACTAAAACCAGGAGTCATCCCCTGTAGAGGAAGTGAGCCAGTCAGAGACAAAGAGTGAGCCAGCCCGATAGGAACAGGAGGTATGGGTAGGGAAAGAGGAGATCAGGTTAGGTCAGAGGGGAAGCAGCCAGGTTGGGTCAGCACTTGGCAGGGAGGACAATTGAACCAGCGCATACGGGCTGCACAGCCCTCCCCTCCTGCTGACGGGTCCTTTGCAAGCTTTCCCAACTTGTCCCCATTGCCATGTCTGATGCTGGCAGAGTACAAAGAAATGGAGCCCCATATCACCGTTCACAGAGCCCCATATCACTTTCACAAGATGGCCTCATCTGTAACTTGGTCGGAATGAGCTGATTTAATGCTTCCCTCACAGATTTCTTTAAATCTATTTGGGCAGGGTGGTGCCAGCAAGAGCAGGAGCATAAATCAAACTGGTTTTGTTTATCTAAAGGCACAGGAAAAGGTGGGGCCAGCCAGTTCACACAGCAGGAAGACGGGCAGCACTGAGCACACAGGGTCAAGCTGCCAGAGCCTGAGGGAGCCTCACTGCAGACAGGGCTGCAGGTGAAGATGACAGGGGGTGCAGGTCACAGCAGAGCCCATGGAAACACACCCACCTCTTCCCAAGGTCCAGTTTTTCCTTTTTGTTTTTGTTTTTGTTTTGAGACGGAGTCTCCCTCTGTTGCCCAGCCTCGAATGCAGTGGTGGTGAGATCTCAGCTCACCGCAATCTGTGCCTCCTGGGTTCAAGCAATTCTCATCCTCCCAAGTAGCTCCCAAGTAGCTGGGATTATAGGCACATGCCACCACACCTGGCTTAATTTTTTGTATTTTAGTAGAGACAAGCTTTTACCATGTTGCCCAGGCTGGTCTCAAACTCTTGAGCTGAAGTGATCCACCCACCTTGGCTTCCCAAAATGCTGGGATTCCAGGTGTGAGCCACTGCTCCTGGCCAACGCAGGTCCAGTTTTTATGCATTAGCTCTCCACATACCCTGGCTGAGATGGAGTAGAGGCCACCTCACCTGTGCCAGGTACTGCCCCTCGATCTCGTTATCTAACATGCAAAATATAAGCCCAATTCTTAAAGCCAAAGATCACACATGCTACAGTAATAGTCGTAATTTAACAGAATGCATGGCATATAATAGAAACTTGGTAAATATTTCTTAAGCAAATAATCGGTTAATTCTATAGATGAAAACTATCCTATCAGGATGCAGAACTTCCCAGAAAATAAACTGGAAATAAACTCATATTCCCCAAACACACACACAGATGGGACCTTTCTACTATTTTGTTTTTGACAGTGCTCTGTGTTAAATCAGATTAAGAATTCTGAGCTGTTTCACATCCTCCACTGAATAGGAGAAATAAAAACTAGCTGAGAAGTATCTGGGAGAGGTCACCCAACCCTTCAGTCTCAGACTTCGGGTAGTCAGATAAAATACAGGATGCTCAATTAAATATGTATCAAGTGGTGCACGGGACATACTAAAAAATTTGTTTGTTGTTGACTTGTAATTTAAATTTAACTGGAGTACTTTGTATTTGAATTTGCTAAATCTAGCGACCCTACTGAGACTCTTCCTGTTTTGTTTGTTTGTTTGTTTGTTTGTTTGTTTGTTTGAAACAGGGTCTCACTCTGTCACCCAGGTTGGAGTGCAGTGGCACAATCTGGGCTCACTGCAACCTCCACCTCCCAGGCTCAAGCAATCCTCCCACTCTAGGCTCCTGAATAGCTGGGATTACAGGAGCACCACCATGCCTAGCTAATTTTTTGTATTTTTGGTAGAGACAGGGTTTTGCCATGTTTCCCAGGCTGGTCTTGAACTCCCGAGCTCGGGCAGTCCACCCACCTTAACCTCCCAAAGTGCTGGGATTGCAGGTGTGAAACACCATACCCAGCCTCAGACTCTTTACCTATAAAATGAGAGTGATGATGATGATTGAACTGCTGACCTCACTGGGGACTTGCTGGAACAAAATCCTGTGTCTGGAGCTCTCATGACAGAGAGTGGATGTTGGAGGCCTGCGGTCAGGGCTGAGTGAAGGGGATTGAGAGCAAAAAGAATATTGGGGCCAAGGGCAAACTTCCCCTTCATCCTCTGAAGCTTCACTGAAAAATCAACTGACAAAAGGCAGATTCATAGGAGAAAAGGCATACAAATTCACTAACATGCGCGGGAGTCTTCCAAAATATAAGAACTCAAAGAAATGACCAGATGGTTGATGGTTTTATACCATCTTGAGATTACAGAAAAAAAGCAGGGCTTAGAGCATGGCCAAAAACAGGCTATGGTGGCAAATCAGGTTATGGTGGCAAGACAGGTCATGGGAAGAAGAGGAGAGACCTGGCTAGCAAAGGTGGTCTAGTATACAGAGGAAACCCACAGGCAGCAGCTCTCAGAGAGAATAGTTGGTAAACATTTCTTTCAGACGTTTAAAGGTGTCAGACTCTCTGTAATTATTTCCTAAATCTGAACAAGAGAGGACTTCAGAGAAAGCCTGGCTGCATCAATACAAATTCTCTCTACGGGTGCAAATCTCCCCCTCAAAAGGCAGCTTTTCAGCTATTCTGATATTTCCAGCTCTCTACACAGCCATCTTGAAATATGTCATAATAGTACATTTTGGGATAAAATATATTGGTTTCCTTCAAGGACAAGGGACTTTTAGAGTGAGGCAAAAAATTTTTAACCTTGATCATGGTGGTGGTAATTGTATACATTTACCAAAATTCATTACACTGAACTCATAAAGTTGGGGAATTTTATTACATTACATGTTTCCAAAATATAGTAAAAGTATGTTAGTTTAGGACTTAGTCATTTGACTCATTGTTTTACTAATCCGATTTATTTTATCAACTTTAGAAAGAAACCACATTAATGTAATAGGTCAGAGCAGGTTCTGGAAATCAAATCCTGCCTCCAACAGTAACAATATGACTTTGGGAAAATTGTGCCTCAGTTTCTTCATCTGTTAAATTGGACTAATTCTAATGCTAGCTCATAAGGCTATTGTAAAAATTAAGCTATTACAGGTAAAGTGTTTGGTATCAAACTCAGCACACAGTAACTACTTGCTATTGTTTCATATTGATTATAAATACCACCAGCCATCTAAGATCTAAATAGTTTCTTTAAAAATGTAGTAGTTTGTATAGAAAGGGGAAAAATGATAAATATTGATATAAGATATATGGAAGTTGGAAACTAGACATAGAAATTTCCATTTTAGGATTTTGAGAAATCTAGGACAAATAGGAAATATTTATTAAAATCTATTTTATTAAAATCTATTGTATACCCTGTTGAGAGCACTAAGCCATGGTAATTCAATATTTATTTAAAGGCCCCCATAGTAAATAACAGACAATTTCTACTTCATATCTTACCAAATAGAAGATCAAGAATAAAAGTTACTCACTCTATGCCTCTGCTTCTGGACCTGCCAGGATTTGGTTCATCTGAGTTTTCCTGAAAATAAGCATTTTCCCAAGTCTGTTGGGTAAGGAGGGCCGGATTCAGGAATGCTTGAAGCCTCTGAGTCCACAAATGTTTGCTGAGCATACATTATGTACCAGGCTCTACGAACAGCTGGCCCCTAATCTTCACAAGCACACTGTGAGGCTGATACCCATAAGGACCTATTTGCTTATTATTTCTGATGAGAAAATTGAAGGCCAGAGGAGAGGTGAGGCGATCAGCCAGGATGCAGTTGATCAGTCACAGGCTGTCTTGCTACCTCCTGCTCTGCTCCCTTCCCTTCCCCACCTCAAGCTGCAGGAAGACAGAGGAGGGTAGGAGAGGATACCCTGCCTCCCCCTGCCAATGCCTAAGACACCCATTATTTCTCTTCCTCTGAGATCCCTGCCTCTGCAGTCCTCACAATTCCCCATATGTTTCTGTCACAAGTAACTTCTTATCTTCCGGAGGTCTGAATCTATGCCATTCTTCATTCAATCATTTGACAATCGTTCCAAAGGACCTACTGGGTCACAGCACTAGTAACACAAAGATGATCACTCAAATTAACTAGTAACCACATTACAACTGCTCTTGGTTGACTTCAAAGATACTTAATCTCACCTTGAAAATGGACTTTCCAATGCACTATGATGTGTGAGCAAGAAGGCTTGCTACAGTGACAATTTCAATAGCAGAAAAAACAAACTAAGCTGTCGGTCAACAGAAGATGGTTAAATGAAACATGGCGTATCTAACTCACTAGAAACCCAGAGACTCTGAAAAAACTCTCTCTCTCAAAAAAAAATTAATAGTTGTTGCCTCTGGGCAAGTTTCTTCTGTTTTCTCTATTTTTTTTTTTTTTTTTAAATAAAGACAAGGTCTCGGCTATGTTGCCCAGGCTAGTCTCAAACTCTGGGACTCAAGTAATCCTCCTGCCTCAGTCTCCCGAAGTATTAGTATTATAAGCATAAATCAAGGTGCCTGGGCTATACTTTTGTTTTTAATGTTAGGTATGTGCTCTTTATAATCTAAAATCTAAAACAAACAAACAAAAAAAGCACTATTCATGGGAGAGTGGAGGAGGAGGGTAAAGCTTATGTCTAAACTTTCATTTACTTCTCTAATCCATTTTGAAGACTTATAACACCTCCTTATAAGAACAATGAAACCCATTAGAGCAGACTAATAAATCAGTCTGCCTCCCAGAGAAAATACTGTCGAGACAGCAGGGTGAGAAACAATCCTAGCTAGCTTGGTAAGTCATGTTCCCTGGTTCCCAGCCTGCCAGTACTTGAAGCCTCATGGCCATTCGAAAACAAAACTAGTGACACACCTTTTTAAAGGGGGCAAACTTAAGAAACTCTTGAGACAAAGGAGATTAAATACCCATGTACAAGACTCCAAAGGCTCTAGGCCTTGATCTAGACCCAGTCTGCTCATTTTGGAGGGAGACATTGTTCTGGGGAACAGCGGGCACTGAAATGGGGCTCAGCATAGCCCCAGCGCCCTGCCAGGCCGGGCTAGCGGAGATCACCGGGCTGCGAGGGGCTTGGGAGAATCACCTACGCCCCGTTCCCTCATCTCACAGCTGTAGGCCACCAGGAGCCGCAGCGTGCATTCATCCAACTGTATGCCAAGCAATTCAGTTCATCTTTACCACGACCCTGTTTCACAATAGGAAGCCCGATAGGAAGCCCGAGGCCCTGAAAGGCCCAGTGTCTTGCCAGAGTCAGAGGAACAGAGCGCTTTGGGGACAATTTTCTCCACCTGTCTCAGTGGATGGGCTCGTACCCGCCTCCAACCTGCTCACCTGTTCGTTCCAATCGTGCAGCTGGCTGTAGCGCACCCTGCAGAAGAGGAACCCGTCCAGGTACACGGAGTACAGCTGCAAACACAGACACCCCGTCCCGGGTAAGCCGAGGGATAGGTGAGCATTGTCACCGGCCCCCTCCCTGCCCAGCCTGACCCCGGCCCTGGGCGCA
>NW_012102588.1:36901-41722 GCF_000951045.1 Mandrillus leucophaeus
GTCCTGGAATAGGTGGCGACCGGGGCTGGGGCGCATCCACCGCCACCCCCACCCCGGACATCGGCCACTGTTGGCATTTTCTCCAAGCAGGCCCGCGAGGGGCTTGAAAACAGTTTGAGTTCCATTACCTGCCAACACTGCCTGCAGTGCACTAATTAAGATTTCTGGAATTACATAGATCTGGTAACTGCCTTATGATTAGCAGGGTTATGTTTGGTCAGTTTTTTGTATTGGCATTTGTTAAATGTAACACAAGACATTCAGCAATATATGCAACCCTGCTTTAGCGTTATTCTTTCAATCTTGCTTTTTCCCCTTAAATACCAGAAGGCCCCCAAAATGGAAATGGCTTGGGTCTCTCTTGATCCGTGAGAAGCCCTCATTTTTAGACAGGTGCATTCACGTGAACACTTGGTTCTCTGGACTACCCAGTGCAAGTTCTTTAAACAGTCTCTCATTTTTAGTTGCTGTGGAAAATAATCTTCCTAATTCTCTTATTTTAGTTAAATGAGACTAGAAATCCTCCCACCTCGCCGTGATCAATGCGCACAGAGATGTTGCAGGTCTCGCCAACCTGTTCTGTAGCAAGCCCTGGGCTAACTCTATTCTTCCCTCTCTCTCTTAATCCACCCATAACTCTTCCAGGTAAACAGAGGACATCCTACCATGGACGAAACAGGCCCAGGGGGAGGAGGAACTTGTCCAAGTTCACAGGGCATTTTTTCATGGGTCTGAGTCATTTACTGCAGGACTTCATCAGGATCATTGAAAGTTCTTTCAAATGCCAGTCATCTCTGGGTAAGAGCTGCGTGTCTGGGAAGGGGAAGTGATGCCTGACAAACACCGGTGCCTCCTGTGTGCTTGCTGTGTGCCAGGACCTGACATATGCTATATCATTTAATTTTCACAATCACCTTGGGCTAGGAGCGATTGACAGTTCTGGTCTTATAGAAAAGGGAATCGAGACATAGGGCCATTAAGTGAGGGAAGCAATATCATATAGGAGTTAAGAGAATGGCAACAGGAATTCGTGTCCCAGCTTAATGGCTTCTAGCTGAGAGGTCTTGGGCAAATTAGTGGTCTCTTTTTTTTTTTTTTTTTGAGACAGAGTTTTGCTCTTGTTGCCCAGGCTGGAATGCAATGGTGCAATCTCAGCTCACCACAACCTCTCCCTCCCGGGTTCAAGTGATTATCCTGCCTCAGCCTCCTGAGTAGCTGGGATTACAGGCATATGCCACCACACCTGGCTAATTTTTTATTTTTTAATAGAGACAGGGTTCCTCCATGTTGATTAGGCTGGACTCGAACTCCTGACCTCAGGTGATCCACCCACCTCAGCCTCCCAAAGTGCTGAGATTACAGGTGTGAAATTAGTGCACTCTTTAAGCTGCAGTTCCTTCTTATGAAATCATGTTAATAACTCTACTCACTTCAAGGGAATTTTCACTCCATGATAGATGGGCCTCAGGGTATTTCCCCTGCCCATAGGCCATCTCTGATCTGGAAGGCCTCCCTATACCAAGGCCAGGGGCATTCCTGAGTGCCTCTTGGGGCAAAGGCTGATCAGGGCAGCTCCGGAATCTGGTCTGATCTTCAGGGCAAAACAGAGCATTTTGGTTAGACCCAGAAGTGGCCCTAGCCTTCCTGGAACTTTCTTGCTCCAGTGAATGGCCTGGACTCTGGCTTCACCCCATGGCGATGTCCACACAGGGCCGTTCCCTTCCTTTCACTAAGTGCCCCCCGGGAGTTGAACTGGAACAGGACAGGCCTCTGTGTAAGTCACTGTCCTCTTGCACACCTGACCTCTGCTGTAGCCATTCAGTCATTCAGTCAGTGAACATTATTGAGCTCCTTCTGTGTACTCCACACTGCAAGACAATCTTCAAACATAACCAAGAGATAAGTATAATAATGGTAGCTTACGCGATTGGAGGCGCTGCTCTGAACACTTTACATGAATGAAGTCATTTAATTCTCACAATTGCCTGAAATAAGTACTGATGTTATTCGCATTTCACAGATGGGGAAACTGAAGCATAGAGCAATGAAGAAACTTGTTCTGAATTGCAGAATTTGTGAGTGGTAGAGTGGGGATGTGAAGTAAGTGGTCTGCCTCTAGAGCCTGTGCTCTGTGAAGCTGCTTTTCAGGGGTGTCTGGGGAAATCTGTACCATGACTTGACAAGTGCACCCTTCAGAAGTTTTTAATGGTTTTTTTTGTTTGTTTGTTTGTTTTGAGATGGTGTCTTGCTCAGTCACCCACGCTGGCATGCAGTGGCGCGATCTTGGCTCACTGCAAGCTCTGCCTCCCAGGTTCACACCATTCTCCTGCCTCAGCCTCCCAAGTAGCTGGAACTACAGGCATCCGCCACCACGCCCGGCTAATTTTTTGTATTTTTAGTAGAGATGGGGTTTCTCCATGTTAGCCAAGATGGTCTCGATCTCCTGACCTCCTGATCCGTCCGCCTTGGCCTCCCAAAGTGTTGGGATTACAGGCGTGAGCCACCGCGCCCGGCCCACAAGTTTTTAATTCCTAATGGAGTTTGAAATAAACGTTTATGGTGCTCAATTTCTGAATCAATTCTATATTGTTTCCAAGGGGTATTTTAATTTACTCTGTGCCTGGCGCAGGTTCAGCACTCAATAAAAGCTTAATATTTCTTCATTCAGGGAGTATTCATTGAGTGCTTCTTAGGGGCCAGGTGCTGCAGTGAGGCTGTTAGACATGGCAGCCTCAGTCCCCTAACCTCATGGAGCCTAAGCTTATTTAAAAAGAGGCAATTTCTATAGTGTGGTCCATAGTGTTACAGAACAAGTACACTATTTCCTACTTTTAAAGCTTTAGGCATTATTTGCATGTTGCCTCTCATCTACTTGGTGTGTAATCTTTTTGGCTCTTTAATATCTGGTACCCACACTGTTTTGGAGGTATGGATAATGAGGTATGGCTCTGTCTTGTTGTGCAACTTTCCACCTCTCCTGAGTCCTTCACACCCTTGGGCCTCTGGGATGGGGAGGGCAGTAGGGTCCACGAGGGAACCAGCAAGGTGGATCCTAATGGCTGGTGCTCTACACCTCAGCCAATGTGCATTATGGGTTCCTTTGCTGAATCTTTTCTCATAGCCCAGGTGTTGGGCACATCATCCCAACAGTCAAAACTGTCGCCATATGAAAAAAACGGTCTTGAGCAAACATGGAAGAGATTCCTGGTTGGTGGACACATATATTTCTGTGTTCTGAGCAAACACAGAAAGGGAGAGGAGCTGGAAGGTGGGGTATGCAGAGTTAAGGCTTCACATCCTGTGTATCTTTCTTCATCTGCCCACCTCCTCCTCACTCTCTTGGGGTTCAGACCAGTGAGTCAGAAAGGTAAGGCTAGATGGCTTGGGATGTGTGTCTTTTCTCTGTCTTTACCTGTATTGGTCTGTGTTGAGTGTTCTAGGGTCTTTTGGAATTTGAGGAAATATACAAAATTATATGATACATAGGAGAACTACAAAATCACACTAGTGGTTCTAAAATGTCCATGGTTCCTGAAGGATTTTCTGGCCCAGAACATCTAAACTCAGAGACTCACTGTAGTTGGTTGAATAGTGTCCTGATTTAGAAATAGGGTCTTGGCAGACGTCATCAAGGTAAGGCTCAAGATGAGATCCTACTGGATTAGGGCAGCTCTATATCCAATTAGCGTGTCCTTATAAGGCACAGAAAAGGAAATACAGAGACACAGAGGTGAAGGCCACGTGAACATGGAGGCAGAGCTGGAGTTCTGCTTCCAGAAGCCAAGGAGCGCCTCAGGCCACCAGAAGCTCAGGAGAACAAGGAAGAAGTCAGCCTAGAGCCTTCAGAGGGAGCATGGCTCTGCCGACACTTTGATTTCAGACTTCCAACCTCCAGAACCACGAGAGAACTCATTTCTGTGGTTGCAAGCCATCCGTTTGAGGCACTTTGTTATGCAGCCATGAGAAAAACCTACACTGATGCTGTGGCCACAGTCAGCCTCATGCCAGAGAACAGAGGGCTGAGCCCCTGGCCGCGTGTGCATCTGGGAGGAGAATGGAACAGAGAAAGAGCAGCTCAGAGGAAAGGAGACCTGCAATCTGAGGAACAGTGTCCTGAATGTAGTAACAAGACTGGCTAACCCTACACAGCACTCACTCTGGGCCAGACGTAACTCTGTGTAACATGCACAAACTCATTTAATGCTTGCAACAACCATCTGAACTTGGTTGGTTTTGTTTTTGTTTTTGCTTTTGAGTCAGGGTCTTGCTCTGTTGCCCAGGCTGGAGTGGAGTGGCATGATCATGGCTCACTGCAGCCTTGACCTCCCTAGGCTCAGGTGATCCTCCCACCTCAGCCTCCCAAGTAACTGGGACTACAGGGGTGCACCATCACACCCGGCTAATTTTTTTATTTTTTTGGTAGAGATGGGGTTTTGCCCATGTCACTCAGGCCAGTCTCTAATCCCTTGGTCTCAAGTGCTCCTCCCACCTCAGCCTCCCAAAGTGCTGGGATTACAGATGTGAGCCACTGCCGTGGTCTTTGGTGTGATTGTTATCCCTATTTTATAGGAGATGAAACTGAGGTGGAGGGAAATCAATAACTCACCCGAAGTCACACAGTTTGTAAGAGAAGAGTCAAGGTTCAAATCCAGGCTGCCTGGAAAGTCTCCAAAGCCCTCGCTCCTAATCACTCATCCAAACAAAAATAACTTTTCAGTCTGTACTTACTCATGTGAGGAACTCTGGAAAATCCAGAGTCTCCAGATTTGAGGGGTGACATCAGGAAAATACCATTCTATGGAAATGAAACTGCTGGGAATC
>NW_012102588.1:42042-45649 GCF_000951045.1 Mandrillus leucophaeus
CTTTTTGCTTGGCTCATTCTCTCTTGTCTGCCACCATGTAAGAAGTGCCTTTCACCTTCTGCCTTCCGCCATGATTGTGAGGCCTCCCCAGCCACGTGGAACTGTAAGTCCATTAAACCTCTTTTTCTTTATAAATTACCTAGTCTTGAGTATGTCTTTATCAGCAGGAGTTTGTTGTTATGGAGAAGTATAGGTGAGGCCTAAGAAGTGGACAGTGAGGCTGGGGAGGGAGGCAGCCTGATCTTTTGAAGGTTGCAGCTGCTGGGCCAAGAAGCTTGGAGTTTGCCTGTAGATGAAGAAGAGCTACCTATGGAAGAAGGTGTGGACAGCATGTGTTCTAGATGGAGATCACTGTGGCCAGTGTACAGGGAATGAGGGGGCTGTCGCATAACTAGAGGCAGTCAGACCAGCAAGGAAGTTTTTTGACAGAAAAGATTGTAGAATATGAGTTTTGTAAAGTGCTCCTCAAAAACTGGGTGGGAGGCCTGGGTGGCATCATCTGTAATAACCCCACTTGGATGTTCACAAAGTGCTTTAGTGTATGGAGGGCTCTGAGATGTCTGCAGCAAGGAAACCTGGGACTCTGTTTTACATTGTACCTGTTCACATCGCAGGGGCTAATGTCTCAGGAATGTCTGTCAACAGAAGACAGAGGCCTAGGCTAGGGCGGTGTCAAAAAGGATGGATTTTAAAATATTTAAGAAGCATGCTTGGTCTCTCAAGTCACCCGCTTGTCCCTCTTCCAAGTGTACTTTCCTTCCTTTTTTTCTTTCCTTACTGTTCTTTTCCTTTCCTTACTGTTCTAAAGCTTTTTAAGAAACTTCCACTTCTGCTCTGAAAAATAAATTAAAAAGAAACAGCCAGACACGGTGGCTTACATCTGTAATCCCAGCACTTTGGGAGGCCAAGGCAGCCAGATCACCTGAGGTCAGGAGTTTGAGACCAGCCTAGTCCAACATGGTGAAACCCTGTCTCTACTAAAAATACAAAAATTAGCCAGGCGTGGTGGTGGGTGCCTGTAATCCCAGCTACTCGGGAGATCGAGGCAAGAGAATCTCTTGAACCTGGGAGGCAGAGGTTGCAGTGAGCCGAGAAAACGCCACTGCACTCCAGCCTGGGTGACAGAGTGAGACTCTGTCTCAAAACAAACAAACAAACAAATAAAACATTTAAGATCAAAGCACAAACTGTGTAATTAGCTAGAAATGGCTCCCGTCCTCAAAAAGCCAAAGATAACCATTTAGGCTTTAATGATTTGTTGACCCTAAACCACTTTGGGATCCTTTCACAATGCATTGCAAAGTTTGGCTACTTGTACTTGATCCACATTCTGGTGGTTTTCATTTCCTTTCTCTTAGATCCTCTCTTCATGTGTAATAGTTGCTGCTGACAATGATTTCCAGATGTGAGCCTGCTCTGTCCCAGTCCAGCAGTGAGAAGTATGGAAAAACTGAACCAGGCATTGAATTCTGAAGAAATACAGGTGCAAGAGCAAGCATTTGACAGTCATTCACTATGCTAATGAAGCTTACACAGAAAGATGGTATGCCTTACAGTAAATTAATATTTTGTTAAAATGTATTGTAAAAAAAAAAAATGAGGAGGGAAAGTGACACAAGACTTGGATTAATCAGGCATGGCAAGTAAAGAAAAGGGGGAGAGGCTGGGCACGGTGGCTCACACCTGTAATCCCAGCACTTTGGGAGGCCAAAGCAGGCAGATCACCTGAGGTCGAGAGTTCAAGACCAGCCTGACCAAGATGGAGAAACTCCGTCTCTACTAAAAATACAAAATTAGCAGAGTGTGGTGGTGCATGCCTGTAATCCCAGCTACTCAGGAGGCTGAGGCAGGAGACGTGCTTGAACCCAGGAGGCGGGGGTTGAGATGAGCCAAGATCGCACCATTGCACTCCAGCCTGAGCAACAAGAGCAAAACTCCAACTCAAAAAAAAAAAAAAAAAGAAAAAGGAAAGAAAGAAAAGGGAGGGAAGGGAGCCCCGAGGCTGCCTCTGGGTTTGGGTGGAACAGGCTTGCTGGCCAAGGGGACCTCATTTGGGGAGGCAGCAGGTGTAGCTGTGGAGTCCAGACTGTGCTTGGATGTGTGGGAACGAGGTCCAGCTGGAGGGCTTGGGAGCCAATCTGAAGTGGAGGGACAAGACGGGGATTGGGAATACGGGTCAAGATCAGGGTCATGGGAGAGGGTGCAGTCACCTGGCGAAGGCCCAGAGGTGAGGAATGAAGTGGACTCATGATCTTGAGTCTTAGTCAAAGCCGGCCAGGTATGGCCAAGGCAACCGGAAGACTTCTTTGGGAGCCAAGTGCAATTAGACCCGTACTCTAACCAATGCCATTATCCTGTGAGTGTCTGGAAAAGGATGTGAAATACTCAGGGTCCTGAGGAGTAGGTGGACTGCCTAGGAAAAGGCTCCCAATAAGCCAACGCTGCTCTACGGTCCGTTCACAGGAGGAGGAGGTGCATCTTGTAGATGGGGATTCTAATCCCCAGTATGGGTGCAGGAAAAGTTCAGCAAGCTTCTGTACAGCCAGGGTAAAATTTCATTCAAGACCATCCAGTTTTCTCTGCTTCGAACCGATGCTCACCAAACAGCCTCTGATTAGTCATTCGGGTTCCTGAGAATACCAGGAAGGGGGTGGTGCTCTGCAGAGCCCAGACAGGAATATTGTCTCACAGAAAGATGCCCATCCCCATGGCACCTTAATGAGTCAGAGGCTGGCTGGCACACTGGTCTCCTGGGAGCCTGGTCCATATGTCCTTTCTGAGCCTGACCTATCCCCACAGGGGGCTGGGAGCAAGCACCCACTTTGGCAACTGCCCCAAAGGGCAGCACAGCCTTTTTTGTGTGTGTGGAAAGATGAGTGGTTTTAATGAGAATGATACAAGACAGATGACCTTTCTCCAAGAAGTGAGATAAAAGTGAACACATGCTATTGCTGTCAAGTGGATGTCAATCATGATGATAACATAAATACAAATCTTGACCATCAGAGTTCTAAGGACCACTCAAAGCATTACCCAAAAGCTACAATGGAAAAGAGTTTTCTGCCTCTCAAAGGTGATGAGAATGTTATTGAGGAAAATTTCAGCCAAGGTGTAGAAAAGTCTAAATCATCATCGCTCCTTTCCATAATATTAGTAAGTACAGCTAACCCTTGGAAGATTTTCTCAGAGCCAAGCACTACCCACTTTTCATATTCTGTACTAACTCACAGTGACCTTGAAAGAGGCACTATTATACCTATTTTATATTTGAAGAAACAGAAGCACGGTGAGCGGAAGGAGCTTCCCCAGGGACATTCCCCTACTGACCCTCCCTGGTGGCCTCCCCTGAGCCAGCCCCAGCTCCTCTGGGACTCAACGCAGCTCCCCCGCTCCAGGATTCCGGGCCTGGCTTCCTGTCGGGAAGCCTTCAGCACCGCTGGAGGCCGGTTATTTACCTTCTGTCTATCAGCTCTCCTCAGTGAGACCCCAGAAGACCTGAGAGAGCAGGGCCACTTCAGAGACGTGAGGCTCACCCAGCTTGGTCTTTTCTTTGGACTCCGGGGGGATTCTATGGAGAGTAAGATGGATGTCTGCAGATGGAAGGCGC
>NW_012102588.1:47349-50745 GCF_000951045.1 Mandrillus leucophaeus
AAAAAAAAAAAAAAAAAGAAAAAGGAAAGAAAGAAAAGGGAGGGAAGGGAGCCCCGAGGCTGCCTCTGGGTTTGGGTGGAACAGGCTTGCTGGCCAAGGGGACCTCATTTGGGGAGGCAGCAGGTGTAGCTGTGGAGTCCAGACTGTGCTTGGATGTGTGGGAACGAGGTCCAGCTGGAGGGCTTGGGAGCCAATCTGAAGTGGAGGGACAAGACGGGGATTGGGAATACGGGTCAAGATCAGGGTCATGGGAGAGGGTGCAGTCACCTGGCGAAGGCCCAGAGGTGAGGAATGAAGTGGACTCATGATCTTGAGTCTTAGTCAAAGCCGGCCAGGTATGGCCAAGGCAACCGGAAGACTTCTTTGGGAGCCAAGTGCAATTAGACCCGTACTCTAACCAATGCCATTATCCTGTGAGTGTCTGGAAAAGGATGTGAAATACTCAGGGTCCTGAGGAGTAGGTGGACTGCCTAGGAAAAGGCTCCCAATAAGCCAACGCTGCTCTACGGTCCGTTCACAGGAGGAGGAGGTGCATCTTGTAGATGGGGATTCTAATCCCCAGTATGGGTGCAGGAAAAGTTCAGCAAGCTTCTGTACAGCCAGGGTAAAATTTCATTCAAGACCATCCAGTTTTCTCTGCTTCGAACCGATGCTCACCAAACAGCCTCTGATTAGTCATTCGGGTTCCTGAGAATACCAGGAAGGGGGTGGTGCTCTGCAGAGCCCAGACAGGAATATTGTCTCACAGAAAGATGCCCATCCCCATGGCACCTTAATGAGTCAGAGGCTGGCTGGCACACTGGTCTCCTGGGAGCCTGGTCCATATGTCCTTTCTGAGCCTGACCTATCCCCACAGGGGGCTGGGAGCAAGCACCCACTTTGGCAACTGCCCCAAAGGGCAGCACAGCCTTTTTTGTGTGTGTGGAAAGATGAGTGGTTTTAATGAGAATGATACAAGACAGATGACCTTTCTCCAAGAAGTGAGATAAAAGTGAACACATGCTATTGCTGTCAAGTGGATGTCAATCATGATGATAACATAAATACAAATCTTGACCATCAGAGTTCTAAGGACCACTCAAAGCATTAC
The DNA here is from genome assembly GCF_000951045.1 of Mandrillus leucophaeus. Taxonomy (NCBI): domain Eukaryota; kingdom Metazoa; phylum Chordata; class Mammalia; order Primates; family Cercopithecidae; genus Mandrillus; species Mandrillus leucophaeus. Next base: position 48,440 of record NW_012102588.1, read on the forward strand.
CCAAAAGCTACAATGGAAAAGAGTTTTCTGCCTCTCAAAGGTGATGAGAATGTTATTGAGGAAAATTTCAGCCAAGGTGTAGAAAAGTCTAAATCATCATCGCTCCTTTCCATAATATTAGTAAGTACAGCTAACCCTTGGAAGATTTTCTCAGAGCCAAGCACTACCCACTTTTCATATTCTGTACTAACTCATAGTGACCTTGAAAGAGGCACTATTATACCTATTTTATATTTGAAGAAACAGAAGCACGGTGAGCGGAAGGAGCTTCCCCAGGGACATTCCCCTACTGACCCTCCCTGGTGGCCTCCCCTGAGCCAGCCCCAGCTCCTCTGGGACTCAACGCAGCTCCCCTGCTCCAGGATTCCGGGCCTGGCTTCCTGTCGGGAAGCCTTCAGCACCGCTGGAGGCCGGTTATTTACCTTCTGTCTATCAGCTCTCCTCAGTGAGACCCCAGAAGACCTGAGAGAGCAGGGCCACTTCAGAGACGTGAGGCTCACCCAGCTTGGTCTTTTCTTTGGACTCCGGGGGGATTCTATGGAGAGTAAGATGGATGTCTGCAGATGGAAGGCGCTGTTCCCATAAAGCTCTGTAAAATACCAGGACACAAGCACTACTACCCGGAACCCCTCAAAACCAAGCATCTTTCACACAGGCAAGAGAATAAATACCTTACGGCTTTGGTGTCTTGAGGGTCTCATACCTGAGCTTTTTCTGCCCTTCATTCTTGTCAGTTTACGAAATTAACATCTGCTGATGGTTTTCAGTAGTAACACTGGTCACCATGGCCGGGCGCAGTGGCTCATGCCTGTAATCCCAGCACTTTGGGAGGCCGGGGCAGGTGGATCACCTGAGGTCAGGTGTTCAAGACCAGCCTGGCCAACATGGTGAAACCCCATCGCTACTAAAAATACAAAAAAATTAGCCAGGCATGTTGGCGGGCGCCTGTAGTCCTAGCTACTTGGGAGGCTGAGGCAGGAGAATCCCTTGAACCTGGGAGTCAGAGGTTGCAGTAAGCTAAGATTGCCCCACTGCATTCCAGCCCGGGTGACAAAGGTAGATTCCATCTCAAAAAAATAAAAATAAAAATAACAACAACAACAACAACAAAGAAAATCCTAAAAAAATGGTCCCCACCTGTGATTTATTACCACTGTGAAAAATTACAAATACTTTGCATTTTGTTCAGACCTCGGCAGGTCAGCTCAGCCCAGCCTGGACTGACCATGGGAATCATCTGGGAAGCTTTAAAAAAATGCTGATGTCTGGGTTCCAACTTAAGGGATCCTGATTTAATTGTTTTTTGGAGGATAGCCTGGGCATTGGGATGCTAATGCTTCCCAAGTGTGAAAACTACTGAAGAGTGAGTAAAACCCACCATGGTCAGAGTCCCTCACAGCTCTGAAGATTCTGAAGGCTGCAATTTTGGCTCCAGCATGCTGTCTAGGAGATGGAGGCTACTGTTGGAGAAATGCCTCCCTGGGAAGCTGCGTTAGAATCTCATCCAAGCAGCTTGCAGGGACAAAACTGCAGTCTGTGAAACATTGCCTGGGATTTTATTCAAAGTCTTTTTCATTCATTCGTAGAATGGAAGTTTGTTTCTTGTGCTGCTAGGAACCTGTTGAGCGACAGAGAGTGGATGCTCAAATGCTGCTGCAGAGGCATTAGCCAGTATTAAAGAGCATAGTAAACATGTAGTGGGTACGTCCCATGTGTCAGACACTATTCAGGCACTTTACAATATTACTTCACTTGATCCGCACAACAACCCTATGAAATAGGTACTACTGTATGCACTTTACTGACAAGGAAACTGAGATCAGAGAGGTTAAGTATCTTGCCCAAAGTTGCACAGCTGGTAAGTCCCACAGCCAGAATTTGAAACTCAAGTGCCCAGGCTCTTCAGTGACCTGTGAGACACTAGGACCACAGTGGGGCATGGCCAATGTGGACTTTGTGTAAGCACACACGAGATGTTTCCAGGATCACCATACTTTTCAAGAGCTTCTTTGAGATGAGTCAAGGTCTCGGTTAGGGGTGAACAATGACTGCTGTTTGATCACTCCTGGTGGGACCTACTCTGTGCCCACTGGCTGCTAGGCTTGGGGGAATTCAAATTTTAATACAGTTGCTTCCAACTGCATTGTAAAGGCGGGAAATATGTTGATTTAAGAAGAACTTAGATTCATGTGGGATTCACATATGGATTACAAAGCAGGATCAAGAATTAAGTAAGCGACATAAGAAGGCATGGGGGCTGGCCAGGTACAGTGGCTCATGCCTGTAATCCCAGCACTTTGGGAGGC
>NW_012102588.1:52345-54338 GCF_000951045.1 Mandrillus leucophaeus
GGATCAAACCTGATGCCCAGAAAGTTCCTCTCTTCAGCCTTCCCCACTAACACTGGCCTGGCCTCTCCTAGCAACCTGGCCTGGGCCTGTCAAACTCCAGTGTCCTTGCTCTGAATCCCTCCTCTCCACAGACCCCAATGATTAGCCATAGAGTGAGCTCACAAAGGCATTTACTCTAAAATCATAAATCTGAATAATATTTGTAAAAGGGCTGCTTTGAGAGGTTCTACTCAGTATTGGGTTCTGTTGGCAGACCAAGCCCTGGCAAACACACACTCGCACTAATGCAGCATAGATCACCCCTTTATATTTTCCTCATATCATACGGTTTTTAGGAGCATTTTGATGAACATTCAATCTTCACAACAATCCTACCTACCAGAAAAGCAGGTAGATATTATAAGTTCCATATTACTGACGAAAAACACTAAGGCCCAGAGAGGTTCAGAGGATTAGAAAGTTATAGAATCATAAATTCTCATAAATGCAAGAGGATCAAAAAAGTCCATCAAAACCAGGGATAACCGATAAGACTAGAACTGAGTGTTGACTCTGATTCAGGTAGTGAACACCTGAGGCCCTGTGTTAAAAAGAATAAGGTTAGTGGGAAATAATGATAGCTAATGTCGTTTTTTGGGTTTTTGTTTTGTTTTGTTTTGTTTTAATCCAGATAGGTTCTCACTCTGTCACCCAGGCAGGATTATGGTTCACTGCAGCCTCGACTCCCTGGGCTTATGTCATCCTCTCACCTCGGCCTCCCAAGGAGCTGGGACTATAATATGCACCACCACACACGCCAATTTTTTTAAAATTTTGTAGAAACAAGGTCTAACTATTTTGCTCAGGCTGGTCTCAAACTCCTGGGCTCTAGAGATCCTCTTGCCTCAGCCTCCCAAAGTGCTGGGATTACACGTGTGAGCCACTGCATCCAGCCCCTGTTTTGTTTTTGTTTTTGTTTGAGACAGAATCTTGCTCTCTTGCCCAGGCTGGAGTGCAGTGGCATGATCTTGGCTCACGGCAACCTCTGCCTTCCAGGTTCAAGCAATTCTTGTGCCTTAGCCTCCGGAGTAGCTGGGATTACAGACATGCACCACCATGTCCAGCTAATTTTTGTATTTTTAGTAGAGACAGGGTTTTGCCATGTTGGCTGGTCTTGAACTCCTGGCCTCAAGTGATCCACCTGCCTTGGCCTCCAAGAGTGCTAGGATTACAGGCATGAGCCACCGTGCGTGGCCATATTAAATCATTTAACCTCATGACATGTAGTAGGTACTCTTCTGCTCCTCCCTTTACTGATGAGCTAACTGAAGAACTGCATGATTGAGAAAACTGCCCAAGGTTACGCAGCTGTTAAATGACAGAACCAGGATATGAACCCAGACAGTGTGATTCTAGAGCTGGTATTCTCAACTGTCGTGCTAAACTGCTATGATCACTTAGCAACACCTGTCAGGGGCAGGGGGAGAGATGGCACTTGTACCATTGTGGGCAAAAGAGTACCTAGGTGCCAAGGCAAAGGACTGAAGGCACAAACTGTTTCAGTATAATAAAGAAAATAGTTAGAATAAGAATAGTCATAATACAAATTAGATAGAGAGATGATGATGAACAATTATCAATCATTAGTATAAACATTATTAATCATTAGTTTTTAATATTACTCTTCATTGTATTACTAATATAACCAAGGAATAACTGGCGGGTAGAGGGTCAGGTGCTGAAGGGACATTGTGAAAAGTGACCTAGAAGGCAAGATGTGAGCCCTCTGTCACACCCGCGTAAGGGCCGCTTGAGGGCTCCTTGGTCAAGTGGTAACACCAGTGCCTGGGAAGGCACTCGTTACTTAGCAGACCGCAAAAGGGAGCCTCCTTTCCTTGAAGGAGTCAGGGAACACTCTGCTCCACCAGCTTCTTGTGGGAGGCTGGATATTATCCAGGCCTGCCCGCAGTCATCCGGAGACCTAAACCCCTCCCTGTGATGTTGTGCTTCAGTG
>NW_012102588.1:56981-58557 GCF_000951045.1 Mandrillus leucophaeus
GTTGGGGGACATCACTGTTCTTTTCATTCAGGGTCAAGGAGCACAGCAGGAGATGCCTGAGGCTGTCCCATGTACAGGTCTCAGAGACAGATATCTAAGATACTCGGTTTGAGGCATTTTAATTATTTTTGCTTGCTTACAGATGGCTATCTTTATTGGTTACAAGCAACGAGAATGTTTCCTGCTTTTCTGAACAAAGGTAGCAACTCCGTAGATATAAGAACAATTTTTTAAGTGTTCTTTTTGTAAAAGCAATATCCATTCATTGTATAAAATTTAGAAAACATAGATAAACCAAAAGAAGAGAGTAAAAAGAAGAGAGTAAAAAGCTTCCCCAACCCCAAGACAAAGAGTAATTACTATTTGTGTTTTGGTTTGGATCTTTTGGCAAACATTTGGTACAATTTTAGTTTATATCTTTCCAGTCTTTTTAACTCTGGCTTTGTAAGTTACCCCCCACCCTCAGAATGAGGTCTTTCAAGACATACAGCTTTAGAGCTTTTTTTTTTTTTCACTTAATAATCCTTTTCCTTTTTCTCCTTATTCTGCTTTCATAGGTAAAATGAGACAAACTCTTTGATCTACTGACAACTCTGCTGTATCATTTCTCCCATATAATGAAAAAGATGACAATAGAAGGATTAACAATAGATAGAAAAATGATTTAGGAACTACAGGAGGAAAAAAGAATGAAAATATAATTAAGATCACTCTTCGGCTGAAAGTAAATTACGACAGTGGAAATGATTTTGCTTAAATTATGTATCAGTTATTATGATTATTACTTACCTTTCTTTGAGCACTTACCATCTTTCAGAGAACCATTTTACCTAAACTATTTTGTTCAATCTTCACACCTACCCACAGATTAGCTAATGGTATTAGCTGTAATAATAATAGTAGAATGCCGATTTTCAGATTAAAAAACTAAAGCAGAAAGAGGTCAGCTTGTCTCAGTCACACCGTTTAAAAGTGGCAGGGCCAGAAAGAAATTGAATCCAGGCTCTCTAAGCCTAAACTCTTTGCAGCAATTTTTATTATTTATTTTAAACTTACTTCATTTGAGTTATTAGCCACTAACGTATGCTGTTTCCTGTAAACACAATGTTTTACCCATGCCTGCTCTTCAGAGTGATACTAAATAATCGTGTTTTACACAAGAGGTCAAACCAGGTCCTGCAATGTCACTCAGCACTGGGCTCTAACTCAAGTGGCAGGGGTCCCTGACCCAATGGAAGAAGGTTCTGTAGGGATCAAACCTGATGCCCAGAAAGTTCCTCTCTTCAGCCTTCCCCACTAACACTGGCCTGGCCTCTCCTAGCAACCTGGCCTGGGCCTGTCAAACTCCAGTGTCCTTGCTCTGAATCCCTCCTCTCCACAGACCCCAATGATTAGCCATAGAATGAGCTCACAAAGGCATTTACTCTAAAATCATAAATCTGAATAATATTTGTAAAAGGGCTGCTTTGAGAGGTTCTACTCAGTATTGGGTTCTGTTGGCAGACCAAGCCCTGGCAAACACACACTCGCACTAATGCAGCATAGATCACCCCTTTATATTTTCCTCATATCATAC
>NW_012102588.1:60297-77030 GCF_000951045.1 Mandrillus leucophaeus
TGAGCCCTCTGTCACACCCGCGTAAGGGCCGCTTGAGGGCTCCTTGGTCAAGTGGTAACACCAGTGCCTGGGAAGGCACTCGTTACTTAGCAGACCGCAAAAGGGAGCCTCCTTTCCTTGGAGGAGTCAGGGAACACTCTGCTCCACCAGCTTCTTGTGGGAGGCTGGATATTATCCAGGCCTGCCCGCAGTCATCCGGAGACCTAAACCCCTCCCTGTGATGTTGTGCTTCAGTGATCACGCTCCTTGTCCACTTTCATGTTCCTCTCGTACTCTTGGTTCCCCTTTGAAGTTCGTAGTAGATAGCGGTAGAAGAAATAGTGAAAGTCTTAAAGTCCTTGATCTTTCTTATAAGTGCAGAGAAGAAAACGCTGACTTATGCTGCCTTCTCTCTCTGCTTCGGCTACCTAAAAGGGAAGGGCCCCCTATCCTGTAATCACGTGACTTGCTTCACCCTAGAAGAGTATTCACCTTCTAAGAGATTGCACTTAGAAGATTCATCCTCCTTACCCTGCCCGCTTGTCTTGTATGCAATAAATATCAGCGAGCCCAGCCGTTTGGGGCCACTACCGGTCTCCACATCTTGATGGTAGTGGTCCTCCGGGCCCAGCTGCTTTCTCTTTATATCTTTGTTTTGTGTCTTCATTTATTACAATCTCTTGTCCCCGCACACAGGGAGAACACCCGCCAAGCCCCATAGGGCTGGACCCTACATACCATGTATTTGCAGCACCCAAGCTCTTAATAACTGCCATGCTGGGTCGGGCATGGTGGCTCACGCCTGTAATCCCAGCATATTGGGAGGTGGAGGCAGGCAGATTACTTGAGGTCAGGAGTTCAAGACCAGATTGGCCAACATGGTGAAACCCCATCTCTACTAAAATACAAAAAATAGCCAGGCGTGGTGGCAGGTGCCTGTAATCCCAACTACTCAGGAGGCTGAGGCAGGAGAATCACTTGAACTCAGGAGGCAGAGGTTGCAGTGAGCCGAGATTGCACCATTGCACTCCAGCCTAGGCCACAGAATGAGACTCCGTCTCAAAAAAATAAAATAAAAATAAATAACTGCCATCCTTTCTCATCTAAACTGTCCCACCAGATGTTTAAGTCCCCTCTACAATATCTGTTTCAGCTGTTGCTTGAATGGAAATATTTTGAAGTAGGAATTTGCTCAGTGTTAGAAATTTTTGTTCCCAAAAATAGAGTATCATAACACACTTGGCCTAATTTAAAAATACATATTTTTGACTTTTGAAAAAATATCAATGCTCTGCTATTAAAAAAAAGAACAAAATAATGCTCTTTGCAGCAACATGGATGTAGCTGGAAGCCATTATCCTAAGCGAATTAATGCAGGAACGGAAAACAAAATACCGCATGCTCTCACTTGTAGATGAGAGGTAAACACTGGGTCCACACAGACGCGAAGGTGGAAACAACAAACACTGGGGCTCCAAAAGGAGCGGGGGTTGAAAAACTACCTGTTGGATGCCATGTTTGCTACTTGAGCGACAGGATCATTAGAGGCCCAGACCTCAGCATCATGCAGTGTATTGGCTGCACAGGTACCCCCCAAATCCAAAATAAAAATGAAAAGAGAAATAAACAAAAATCAGGAATATTTGATTGCCACTGAGCAGTATCTTTGCATTTGAGAGTTAAAAGACAGAGATAGCTCTTTTCTCGACAGTACAACTGGAAATTACCCAACCAAGGCTTTTTTGAATGCACAGGGCTTTTGAGGAATGCTTTTTCAGAGTTGTTTTGTTTCTGCTTTTGATTCTTTTTGGCTCCTCTTCCTCAGTTGCGAGGATACCATGTGAATTAAGACGGCGATGTCCCCCAGCTCTGAAGCAGTCAGAGTGGGGCCCTCTGGAAACCCTATCGAGTAAAAGGTCATATAAAGAAGATTTTGTTTCTTCAGCAGAAATGAGAACCACAGCTCCATGGCTGGAGAATAAAGGAAAGGCATTTTCAGCCATGCCAGGGTGCACTATAAATAAGAATGTGCCTGGGTATGTCCTGCCTGCTGAACTTGTCTTACTATTCAACTATCGGACTTTGATTTCGGTTAAGTAAACATGAACTTGGGGACAACCAGCTTTTCTGCATCTCTAGTCAGGGAGTTGTAGGCGCAAGGTTGAGCTGGCGGCTCTGGCAGTGAGTTGGCCAAGCGAGGTGGCCTGGTATTCAGCCAAGAAAGGAAAGAATGAATATATAGTGGATACCTACAGTGGGTCTGGCACTGTGGATGGGCTGTGGGTCCCACAGTAGATGTCTCTGTGCTCATACAGTCTTACGGGGAAGCCAGACATTCAGCAAGAAAGAACACAAGTGGATTAGATTCCAAGCGTGATCCACTCTAGGAAGGGCAAGCACAGAGCAGTGACTGTGCACAGCAGGTGCAGCTCTGGGGAAGTCAGCCCTGAGTCTGGGCACAGGAAGGCTTACTGGACCAGGGACATTTAATCAATGTCTGAAGCATGAGTTGAGATTAGCTAGATGAAGAGGTCTCGTAGAAGGTGAGAGTGAAGGTGAAACCAGCCCAATTTTCCGACAACCTGAATGCCCATAGAACTGAAGCTTGAGAAACTTGAACATTCACCCAGTGAGATGTACCTGCTGCCTGTTGACCCACTCCCCTTCCTTACCATCCCCCCAACTCCTGTTTTCCTACACATGGTTACAGTGAGACTCTAGAACCCTCATTCAACTACCTGCTGCCTGCTGGCCAATGCCACTTCCTTGCCTGGCTTTAACTGGAAATGCGGGATGTATTTGAGGCTTAGCTCCTATCTCTTTGGCTGATGCTACCTGTAATATAATAAAGCCTTATTTTCTGGCAATACTGCTGTCCCACTGATTGGTTTTCTGTGCAGCGAGCAACAGACCGAATCCCTTTTGTTCAGTAACAAAGGGAGTTTAGTCAGAAAAAAACAGCAAATGTAAGAAAGCTTCAGGCCGGGCGCAGTGGTTCACACCTGCAATCCCAGCACTTTGGGAGGCCGAGGCAGGCGGATCACCTGAGGCCAGGAGTTTGAGACCAGCCTGGCCAACCTGGTGAAACCCCGTCTCTACTAAAAATAAAAAATTAGCTGGGTGTGGTGGCAGGCGCCTATAGTCTGAGCTACTTGGGAGGCTGAGGCAGGAGAATCACTTGAACCCAGGAGGCAGAGGTTAGGTAGCCAAGATGGCACCAGTACACTCCAGCCTGGGCTACAATAGCAAAACTCCATCTCAAAAAGGAAAGAAAGAAGAAAGAAAGAAAAGAAGGAAGGAAGGAAGGAAGGAAGGAAGGAAGGAAGGAAGGAAGGAAGGAAGCTAGCTTCAAGTTCTCTTGGAGACACAGTGACCTGGAGGGAAAGTGCAGGAGGCATGGGGGGTTGCTGAGTGCAAGGGCTCCCACAGGCCACACCAAGGATTCAGTTTTGCTTTACAAATCCTACCTCATATAATCTTACAAACAACACCATGAGGTTGGTATTATCTGCTCAACGGTACTAAAGAGAAAAATCAGGCTCTGAGAAGTGAAGTAACATGCCCAAGTTTCTGTAGCTGGAACTCCCAATCATCACTCATCCTTGTACAACATTTAACCATGTCAACCCACTTTATTTCTATAAGTCCTTTAAAATGTGCCCAATTTAAAGAAGCAGAGGCCAGGTGCGGTGGCTACCACCTGTAATCCCAGCACTTTGGGAGGTCTAGGTGGGTGGATCACTTAAGGCCAGGAGCTGAAGAGGAGCCTGGCCAACATGGTGTACCCCATTTTTACTAAAAATACAAAAATTAGCTGGGTGTGGTGGCACAAGCCTGTAGTCCCCATTACTTGGGAGGCTGAGGCACGAGAATCACTTGAAACTGGGAGGCAGAGGAGGTTGCAGTGAGCTGAGATCGCGCCACTACACTCCAGTCTGGGTGACAGAGTGAGACCCTGTCTCAAAAAAACAAAATAAAGAAGGAGAAACTGAGGCTTAGAAAAGTTTTGCTCAAGATAACATAGCCAGAAAGCATCAGAGCTGAGATTTAAATCCTGCAGTTTTGCCTCCAAAGCTTTCTCTCTCTCTCTGCCTTAGGAGTAGCTTTCAAACTTGAGTGTGAAAAAAATACTAAGGAGCTTTTAAAAAGTGCAGGGTGTCTGGCCTTATTCCATTATCTGCTTCAATATGACCTTGGACAAATCACCCGGCTCTAACCATATCCGCTTTCTGATCTGCAAAACGAGGAGGCAGATCTTCATTCTCCACAGTGGGAGATCAGTTGCTGGTGCCTACTCCAGAAAAGAAGTGACATCACAAGCATGACGTCTGGTGGCATAGAGGGTGATCAGCTAGATGCAGAAAAACGTTGCCTCTTGAGAGGGAGACAATGGGGTGAGCTCATCTACATAAATCTTATAGAATGAGTTGATTCTTTAACCTGCATGCAACTACAGTGTTGATAAAAAAATTTGAAAATGAAAAATAAAATCAAGTGAGGGGGTGGGACTAGATAACCTCTGTGCTTTATGAGAATTTCTAAGATAATCTTAGATCTGAAATTCTAAGATACTGCCTATTGTGCTAATGCTTTGGGAAGAACTGGTTAACAGCTAAACAACCTGAAAATACTAGAGTTCACCTCCCCCTCCCCACCATTTTTTTTTTTTTTTTTTTTTGAGACAGAGTCTCACTCTGTCACCCAGGCTGGAGTGTAGTGGCGCGATCTCAGCTCACTGCAACCTCTGCCTCCTCCTCCTGGGTTCAAGCGATTCTCCTGCCTCAGCCTCCTGTGTTGCTGGGATTAGAGATGTGCTCCATGATGCCCAACTAATTTTTGTGTTTTTAGTAGAGACGGGTTTTCACTATGTTGACCAGGCTGGTCTTGAACTCCTTGAACCCTCCTCAGCCTCACCAAAGTGCTGGGATTACAGGCGTGAGCCACCACGCCTGGCCCATTTTCCTTTTCTTGAAATGTGGTAAAGAGGAAGGGGGAAGACATAGGAGAAATAATGTTTGGGCCCTGACTTAGGCCCAGGTGCTGTGCTAAGCACATTTGTTACCATCTCAGTTAGCTGTTGTGGTTATTATTGTCCCAAGTTTAAAGATCAAGAGAGTCTGAAGTAATTTACCTAAAGAAACACAGCTGACGAGAGTCCGAGCCTGAATTTGAACCACTACTCCAGTTGTTTCTTATGTTGACATTTGATTAAACCCAAAGGCAACACATTACCTCCCCATCCCCGAGCCGAACCCCTTGAAGGCAATTTTGCAGGAGCTGATCCTGCTATGCGGTGTGGTGTTATGCTGTAATCTGATCTAATTCTATCTAATTTGATGTGAGGAGAAAACTTAGAAGCTATAGGAGTGAGATGTGAGCTTAGAACTCTTTAGACACTTGTCATAGAAACTCACTAGAAATATCCTTTTTTTTTTTTTTGTAAAGACAGGGTTTTGCCATGTTGCCCAGGCTGGTCTCGAACTCTTGGACTCAAGTGATCCGCCCAACTCAGCCTCCCACAGTGCTGGGATTACAGGCATGAGCCACCGTGCATGGCTGAGACATCCTGAATAAAAAGGGGAAATGCACTTAGTGCACAGGGATTCTTTTAAGAACTGTAGGACAGTATATATATAGTTGCGTCTTGAGAAGGGATGGATCTTGAAACTGGAAAGTTTCTGAAACTCTCTGTATCTCTTTTCTCTGCACATCTGCTAATCCATTTTCCCTTCCTCCCAAAATAACCTGGAAGAATATAGTCGCTGTATAACTCTTGCCCTTCTCCATCCTCGTTTTCATGTTACCTGTAACAGTTCCAGCCTTAGAGAGTGACTCAGTCTGCTAGCTCCCTGGTTTGAAGTTCCTGAGAAAGAGAATTTGATTTGTCCATGCCTGGTCTAATCAGCAGAGAACGTGGCCATCCTACATGAATATGCCTGTGTGTGTGTGCGCGTGTGTGTGTGTGTGTGTGCGTGTGTGTGCGTGTGTGTGCGTGTGTGCGTGTGTGCGTGCGCGTGTGTGTGTGCACGCGCCTGTGTGTGTGTGTGCGCCTGTGTGTGTGTGTGTGCCTGTGTGTGTGCGCCTGTGTGTGTGTGCGTGTGTGTGTGCACGCACGTGTGTGTGCCTGTGTGTGTGTGCACGCGTGTGTGCCTGTGTGCGTGTGTGTGCCTGTGTGTGTGTGTGTGCCTGTATATGTGTGTGTGTGTGCGCGCACGCGTGTGGTGTGTGTGTAGCAGTTCCATGAGAAAAAGAAAAGGTAGGGCCCTGTGCTCACAGGCTTTACTAAGTCTGACCTGCTAGGACACAGCACTCTGGAGTTCACTTCCTCTTTCTATTCCTACTTTACAGGACTAAAAAATAAATTTGTGATAATAATAAAATATCATTAAAGAAGCAAAACAAAAAGGTTAAATTATATGTACAGCGGCCTTTTGAAATAAGTATTAGTCTGATTTAATTTTTGGTTGCATATGTCAGAAACTAAACTCAATGTAACTCAAGCAAAAAGAAAATTGAACATTCATGCGAACTGGGAAATACAGATGTGATCTGACATCATGCATACATGAATCTGGGAGCTCAAATAATACCTTCGGGGCTCTGCCTCTCTCTTACCACTTCTCATTTCTGCCTTCCTCTCCATGTTGGTTTCATTTGCTGCTTCTATAGATGGCTGCTTCCATGAAGCTGGGAAAGATGACTACTAGTAGCTCTGGTTTGCCAGCAGTTACAGCCACTCATTCCGGAACAGTGCTTCTCCGTGTGTGGAAGGGGAGGTCAGTAGTACCCCCTGAAGAGCATTTTGGGGATTTGTGGGGATGGTTTTGGTTGTCACAATGAAGTGGAAAGCTACTGCTTACATTTTATGCTAGACTTGCTGTGAAACGTGGAATAGTCCTACACAAAGATTTATCCTGTGTCCCACACAAATTTATAATGTCCAACTGGACATCTATGTGGGTGGAAAGCCTATTTGTAATTAATTGAGCCTAGACTTAACCGCATTTTATGTATAAAGTATTTCTTGCACAGTTTTAATATATATTGTGTTCTCCATACATACTACCTTGTGTAAAACAAGGGAAAGTTGTATTTTCTTTTGTTTGAAATTTTGCCAAGGGCTGTTCATGATTTCACTGTTTCAGAAACCACATCGCCGATGGCAATGCCACTTATAGTGTTGAAGGTGTCACACAGCACACCTGCATATGGCTTCATCTGCGGCTGTCACACTCACGGTGATTCTACATGTTTGAGCAAGCATCCGACTCCCTCATTGTGTCTTCTGGTGTGGGCATAACCATGCATTTACATATTGATGCATTATTATTTTATTACATGCTATTTTAAAAATGATTTTATTTTATTATAAGCTATTATAATTTCTCTTTTGTACTACAGTTAGAGCATCATATTGATTTTTATTTATTTACTTTTTTTTTTTTTTTGGTATAGACAGGGTCTTTTTTGGTTGCCCAGGCTGGTCTTGAACTCCTGGCTTCAAGCCATTCTCCCACCCACAAAGTGCTGGGATTACAGGTGTGAGCTACTGCACCCTGCCTGAAGTTTTAAATAACATGTACATTATCTATGAATTACCTTTCAGTATATTAAAAGGATAATAAAGTACTTGTTTATAAAAAGGAAGTGTTAGATTTTAGAACCACTGTCTTAGAGGAAGAGGACTGTGTATTCCCTCCTAATGAGCATCACCTTACCAACTTGTAAGGATGAGCCAGATGGTCTAGTGTGGGTCATAGTCCACTCCTGAACCCAAGGGGTGACCAGGAAAGAAAGCGCTCCTGGCTAGCTTGGCTAGTGGGGCACCCTTTGGAAAGGGGTAAGGAGGGAGACAGAATAGGCAGGACCCCAAGATACATAGCCCTTCAAGGTGACATGGAGTAGGGAGGGGCTCCCGAAAGGGAAAATGGGGTGCCGTTATTACATGAAGGCAGAAGGGAAGCTGGACAGGCTAAAGCAACAATTATGCACAAAACAAAACAAAAAAACATAGAAAAAGACTTAGAAACCTAAGAGATGGTAAACTGTTGACAAAACATTTCCTACTATAGCCTGCAGGGCTTACAGAACAAGTCCACAACAAACCAAATTGCTAAGGATGAAGAGAAACAGAAAATGATCATTGAAATGCAAGAAAACTGCAAGAGAGAGCCACGATCCCCTCTAAACAACATCGATGATGCAACAATAACAAAGCTTCCTGCCTAAGATTGGCAGGAATTCCAGCTATGCTGTTCACAGTGGGAGATGGCCTTGCCAGAGAGCTGGGTTTGGCAGCCAAGCTCCTCTGTTGAATGTTGAATCAGTCCCCAGGAAATACTAGTGGAGGGCTAATTTTGGTAACCCCTGACTGCATATAAGCAGTTGTACATAATAATGGCACTCCAGGGAATTGAATCCACTCACTTGGAAGAACCAAGCAAAGGATTTGCATTGTTCTCATCAACTGATTGCCCATCTGGACATCCTCCTTGTGGGCTGAACTCTATATTTTTTAATAAAAACAAAGCCTTAGGAGAGCTCCATAAATATCACTTCTTTCAGCTGGGTTGTGCCTGGAACTAGGGAGTGAACAATTGAGCCTAGAATATTGATATTCTAATTTGCTGATGGAGGGGTTGTACGGGTTAATCATTATTTTTTTCTTTATTCAATAAACATTTGTACAGCATATTCCATGGCCTGGTACAGGACCGAGTGATACAAAGACTTGAGACTCATAGCTAGTGTGAGATCATGATCCACAAGCAGAAGTGCTGGATGACACCATGGGTTCATTCCCCATTCACTCCACGCCATGCATTGTTGCCCTCTTCTTCTTGGGCCCATCAAGCTGACTCCTGCCTCAGGCCCTTATTTTTGGCTGTTTTCTCATCCCTAGATAGTTTATGAGTCCATTCCTCTCTTCCTTCAGGTCTCTGCATAACTGCCACCTCCACAAAGAGGCCTTCCCTTCCCTAAACACCCAGCTAAAAGAACCCCTCTCACTTCCCCTCCCAGCCCTTATTCTCTTATTCCTGCCTGTTTTATCCCCTAACCTAGTTTGATTTTTCATCAAAATAGTCTCATTAATAAAACTGGAGAAGAAAATATTATCAGTATCTTATGTTAAAATAACGGTTACTTCCTATTAAATATTTTCTATTTAGGCCGGGTGCAGTGGCTCATACCTGTAATCCCAGCATTTCGGGAGGCCGAGGCAGGTGGATCACCTGAGGTCAGGAGTTCGAGACCAGCCTGGCCAACATGGTGAAACCCCGTCTCTACTGAAAATATAAAATCAGGCGGGTGGTGCACACCTGTAATCCTAGCTACTCAGGAGGGTGAGGCATGAAAATCACTTGAACCCGGGAGGCAAAGGTTGCAGTGAGCCAAGATCGCACCATAGCACTCCAACCTAGGCGACAAGAGCAAAACTCCGTCTCAAAATACATATGTGTGTGTGTGTGTGCATGTATTTATCTGAAATTGCTGTGTTTTAAGTACATTAACTTTTTTTTTCTTTTTTGAGACAGGATCTCACTCTGTCACCGAGGCTGGAATAGAGAGGCACTATCATAACTCATAGATGCCTGGAACTCCTGAGCTCAAGCGGTACTCTGGCCTCCACTTCCCAAGTAGCTGGGACTGCAGGCGCATGCCACCATACGCAGCTAATTAAGGGCATTAACACTAATTCTCTGCCAATAACTTTATGAATTGGTACTGAGCTTGTTCTTATCATCTTTTTTGAAAAAAATGATAAGCCGGGTGTGGTGGCTCATGCCTATAATCCCAGCACTTTGGGAGGCCAAGTTGGGAGGATTGCTTGAGGCCAGGAGTTTGAGACCAGTCTGGTCAATATAGTGAGATAAAACAGGTGGGAATATAGTGGGAAAACAAATAAATAAATTCAAAAATTAATAAACTTTACTTTTTAGATCAGTTTCAGGTTCACAACAAAATTGAATGTAAAGTGCAGAGAATTTCTATCCATACACTCCTTGCTGCCCACCCCACAGTCTGCCCTACCAGAGTGGTACTTTCGCTATAATTGATGAGTCTACACTGACACATTATTATCATCCAGAGTCCATCGTTTATATTAGAGCTCACTCTTTTTTTTGAGATGGAGCTTCGCTCTTGTTGTCCAGGCTAGAGTGCTCACTCTTAATGCTGTATATTCATCATCTTCTTTTTACAGATGAGGAGGCCAGGTATGGTAATTCATGCCTGTAATCCCAGCACTTTGGGAGGCCGAGGCAGGTGAATCACAAGGTCAGGAGTTCGAGACCAGCCTGGACAACATGGTGAAACCCCATCTCTACTAAAAATACAAAAAATTAGCTGGGCTCGGTGGCAGGCACCTGTAATTCCAGCTACTCGGGAGGCTGAGGCAGGAGAATCACTTGAACCTGGGAGGCAGAGGTTGCAGTGAGCCAAGATCGTGCCACTGTACTCTAGCTCAGGGGACAGTGCGAAACTCCATCTCAAACAAAACAAAACAAAACAAAAAAACAAACAAATGAGGAAACTGAGGCAAAAGGGGTTAAGTAACTTGCCCAAGGTCACACACAGCCAGGGTTTGGACTCCAGCCAGGTTGAGTCCAGGCTCTGAACCACTAGGCTCTACAGCTGTTCTCTACATTGTCACTTATCTATTGACTTCACTTGACTGCCAACCACCTCCCCTCTAGAATACAGTCTCCAACAGGACAGAGATTTGTCTACTCCACTGCTGTACCTCCAGTATCTTGGGGAGTGGCTGGCACAGAGTTAGCACTCAACAAACCCTAGAGGAATGAATGGATAGAAGCAGGAGGCAGAGAAATCCTAGGCAGATAGGGATGGGTTCCCAGTGGAACTCCACCTTCAAGCCGAGGACAGTTCAAAGCCTAGCCATAAGTCCCAGATAAATTCATGGACTGGATTGAGAACCTTTCTTCCTATTTGGCACACTTACCTCTGATTGATCCCCACTCTTTACCTATTTTACTTACATATAACTGCCCTTCCCTAATTGGTTTATTACACTGTCATGCCCACTTTTGAGTGGCACTTTTGTTTTAGCCTTTTTTGCAGACTCACAAGCCAATCAGCATGCACTCCCCAATTCTTAGCCCAAAAAAGCCCTGGACCCAGCCACACTGAGAGAGAGACCACCTGACTTCAGGTGGGGGACCACCCTCACGTCCTCTCTCCACTGAGAGCTGTTTTGTCACTCAGTAAAACTCTTCTCTGCCCGCCCTCCTCACCATCCAGTTGTCAGTGTAATCTCATTCTTCTTGGATGTGGGACAAGAGCTTAAGACCCACCAAACACAAATATGAAGAAGTCTGTAACACTATAACCCTCCTGGCCTCTGCTGGCAGAGGGTAGCTGCCCCACATGGCAGGAAGCAGTGGTAGGGCTGGGCTAGTTCCAGAGCCTAGGGCCAGAGTGGAGCAACAGGACTGACAGAGCTGTTAATATGCCCCCATTCATTGGTCCGTGGATGGCAGGAGAAAAGAGCTATTAGCATGCTGTAACGCCCCCCTAGGGCTTCAGGGTCATGGGCATCCCTGTTCGGGTGCCACTGCATTCCCCTTGTCTAGACGTTGGAGTCCACTGCAACATGCCTGGTCAAGTCTCAAGCCCTGCACAGAGCCCACGACTGTGCCAGTGCTTGGAGCAGCCGGCTGGACCACACGCTCACTCACTCACATGTTCCCTCCTGCTGCAGGCTGCGTGTGCAGTTGCGAAGGCTGCAGGATCCACCCCAGAGCGCAAGCCAGGTGTGGTCCAACAGGCCAAGTGAGTGGGAACATTGCCAACTGTGGAGGTCTCCAGCTGGCAAAGCAGCATTGAAAAATATCCTGCATCATTTCAACATCGGTAAATGTTCCTGCCCTGGCCCCTGAGGTACTCCAAGACCCTAAAGAGTTCCCTGAATTGCCACATGATCAGGACTTGGGAAGCTGTGGCCTCACACTTAACAAGAGTAGCACTTTCCACCAACAGATCTCAAAGCTGGCTGCACACTGGCATCACCTGCAAGCTGTTAAAATGCCAATGCCTTGACCTCACCCTAGATCAATCAAATCAGTGTCTCTGGGTGGGACACCAGCCTCAATGTTTACAGAGCTCTGTTGTTGATTCCACTGTGCAGTCAAGTTTAAGAACCATGTTCATAGTTGAATCCCATCAAGTGGTAAAGCAACCTGAGTGGAGTTATAAAATATTGTCTCCTCAAATCTGGGGATAAAGTCAACAAAAATTACAAAAGAATTAAGCAGTGAGTATTTGAGCAATTTAAATTTGGGGACTGTTAAAACCCAACCCACCGTAACCTTCTGGGAAAGCAAGAAATCCTTTCCTGTAGGCTCAACTTGCTCCTTCTTGTCATTAAAAAAATCAAACCAAAACAAAAACACCCAAAACTCTGCTTAGATCTCTGTATCTTCAGAACTTGCATCCTGGTCAAAACTATCTGATTGGTCAGTAATCTTAGCCCAGTCAATAGAAGGTACCCCCTAGTTTGCCTGGAATGTTTCCTTCCCAGGTATGTGACTTTACCCCAGGAAACTCTTAGACTTAATCTTAGAGATAATAAAGTTAAATCCACTGTATCAATGTTTTTGTGTTACGTTTAATTAAGTGGTCTATGTAATATTTATCAATAGGCACCTGCAATGATACAATGTTTGTGATGTTTAAGAGGACTTGGCATGGTAGGGTATGCAACACATTAGCCTTGGGAGTCCAATGTAAAATGTGTAATTAAGTATTCAATTGTAGACATTAGATTTTAAGTTGAAAAATAAAATAGCATTTTTTCAAGTTTATTAACAATATTGTAATGTTTGAGATAACTGGCAAATCACTGTTGTTACTCATTTAATTCATTAGGTTTCCTATGGTGGCTTAAGTATTTGGGGAAGGTTTAGCTTCTTAGTCTAGCATTCGAGGAGCTTAAAGTTAAATATGTTTAATGTGTAAATATAGCTTAACATATTAACATTTACAGGAGTTGAACTGTGTTGTAGAAGGGGGCTACTGTTTGCTTTGGAGACACCCTGGACTCTCTCTCTCTCCCTCACACACTCCATAACTCATCCATTGACAAAGCCTGTTGGCTTTCCTTTAAAATATATCCAGAATTCCACTCCCTTTCACCTTCTCCTACACCCACCCTGGTGTAACTACCATTTTCTCTCACCTGGAGTAATAACATAGACTCCAACTGGTCCCTCTGCTTCTATCCTTTTCCCCTCATATAAGCCAGGCCATATCACTCCTACCCAGCTTCCAGCAGTTCACATGGGGTAGTAACTCAACCTGCTCCCATCCTTTTCTGACCTCATCTCTTCCTGCTCTCTCTTTCTTGGGGGAAGTCACTCTGGACTCATGGCTGAAGCAAACACATCCCCACTCTAGGGCCTCTGCACTAGCTGTTCTCTCTGCCTGATGTTCTTTCCCCTGATGGCCACCTGGCTCATCCCTCACTTTCTTCAGGTCTCTGTTCAAATGTCACCTCCTCTGAGATGCCTTTTCTGAACATACTATGCAAACCCCTCCATGCCCTCCTCCCACCCCTTCACTCCTGCCCCATTTACCCTGCTATTGTTCTATAGAGCACTTATTGCCATCCAACAGATCATATACTGAACATCAGAGCCATCCAAAAAAGTCACACTGACATGACAATGGGAAATTATATTACATTTAGAATAATGTCAGCATTGTTATATATACATAAAATATACACTCTATTATATATCATATATAAAATATATGATATACATATCATATATCATATATATGTGATATATAATATATATGTGATATATATATAATGTATGTGATATATATCACGCTATCCTCCTACCTCGGCCTCCCAAAGTGCTAGGATTATAGGCTTGAGCCACCATGTCCAGCTGTTTTATATTTTAACATTTATTATTCATATGTTTTTAAAAATAGAGAGCAGCACCATGTAAATAAAAACTAACAAAGTTCTTCCAGTTGGTAGGTATCATTCTAAGTACTTGAATCACTTAATTCTCACAACCATGTTAGTTGGTTATTACTGCTAGTTCTATTTTTCAGATAAGGAAGTTGAAGCACAAAAAGAAGTGTGTTGCCCAAGCTCACACAACCACAGGTGGCACAACAGGGATGCCAGGCCAGGCCATCTGGCTCCAAGGCCCTTGCTCTTAACCACTAATCATATTCTATTGAAGGCCCCTTCCCTGTGAGAGATAGAGAACAAGTCTAGGCTAGTCTCTGCCACCAGTCAACAGGGTGACCTTGGACAAACTAATTGCTTAACCTCCATCTTATCCGCACAGTGACTCCCTTTCAGCTCTGAGTCTTGATTAATTGACATCAGATAACAATTATCTGAGTTGCTGCAGAAAACTCAGGATAAGAGAAAATTGATTTAGAAGACATGAAGGATCTGGCTCACATGCCTACTTAGAATAAAGACCCACTCTCCAGGAAAACTTACATGTGCCTACAATTTTGTAAACTATTTCAGGTGGTTTATAAATTCCCTACTGCCCCAAGTCCTGCGTTAAGAATCCTTATTATAAACAATAAATTTCAGACTCTGGAAAGAGTTCTAAGGAATATGGGTTCTTGGTCGGGCACGGTGGATCACGCCTATAATCCCAGCACTTTGGGAGGTGAAGGCAGGTGGATCACGAGGTCAGGAGTTCAAGACCAGACTGGCCAAGATGGTGAAACCCTGCCTCTACTAAAAATACAAAAATTAGCTGGGCGCAGTGGCAGGCACCTGTAATCTCAACTACTGGGGAGGCTGAGGCAGGAGAATCACTTCAACTTGGGGGGCGGAGATTGCAGTGAGCCAAGATCATGCCACTGCACTCCAGCCTGGGCAGCAAAGTGAGACTCTGTCTCAAAAAAAAAAAAAAAAAAAAAAAAGGTGGGGAGAACCCCTCTTTCTCTGGCAGAGTTTTTAAAAATAAAGCTGGCCTTCCTTCCTTCCTTCCTTCCTTCCTTGAGAGACAGGGTCATGCTCTGTCACCCAGGATGGAGTGCAGTGGTGTGATCACAGCTCACTGCAGCCTCAACGTCCTGGGCTTAAGCAATCCTCCTGCCTCAGCCTCCTGAGTAGCTGGGATTACAAGCATGCACCACCACACCTGGCTAATTTTCTTGATTTTTTTTTTTGTAGAGATGGGGTCTCACTATGTTGCCTAGGCTGGTCTCTAACTCCTGGGCTTAAACAATTCTCCCCCTTGGCCTCCCAAAGCTGGGATTACAGGCATGAACCACTGCACTGAGCCAAGGCCAGAGGTTTGAAAGGTTCAAAGTTGTCTAGATGTGGTTCAGTTGGAAGAAGGAAGAATAAGGACCCTCAGAGCTTCCCAGACTCCTAGCTGTGCACCTGAGTCACCTGGGGCAGAGATTCTCAACCCCGGCACTATAGACATTTCACAGGATGACTGCTGTGGAGGCTGCCCTGTGCACTGTAGGATGTTTAGCAGCATCCATGGCTGCTATCTGTTTGCTGCCAGGACCACCCCTCCTCCAGGTGTGACAACCAAAAATATCTCCATACATTGCCTAATGTCCTCTGGGGGTAAAAAATCAAGACTGGCTGACAGCCACTGACCTAGGGGAGCACTTTATTTTATTTTTTGAGACAGGGTCTCACACTGTTGCCCACACTGGAGTGTAGTGGTATGAACACAGCCCACTGCAGCCTCAGTCTCCTGGGCTCAAGAGATCTTCCTGCCTCAGCTTCCTAGGGTAGCACTTTATTTTATTTTATTTTATTTTATTTATTTTGAGACGGAGTCTTGCTCTGTCGCCCATCCTGGAGTGCAGTGGCACCATCTCGGCTCACTGCAACCTCTGCCTCCCAGGTTCAAGCAATTATCTTGCCTCAGCCTCCCAAGTAGCTGGAACTACAGGCATGTGCCACCATGCCCAGCTAAGTTTTGTATTTTTAGTAGAGACAGTTTTCACCATGTTAACCAGGCTAGTCTTGAACTCCTGACCTCAGGCGATCTGCTCTCCTCAGCCTCCCAAAGTGCTGGGATTACAGGTGTGAGCCACCGTGCCCAACCAGGGAGCACTTTAAAAATAAGCCTTGTTCACACAAAAACTTGTACATGAATAACCATACCAGCATTATTAACAATAGCCAAAAAGTGGAAAGAGCCCAAATGTCCATCAAAAATGTGGATATCCATACAATGGAATATTATTCATCCACAAAAACAATGGAATATTGATACATACTACAACATGAATGAACCTGGAAACATTGTGGAAAGTGAAAGAAGCCAGTCACAAAAGATCACAAAATATTAATATATGACTCAATTTATATGAAATATTCAGGATAGATAAATCTATAGAGACAGGAAGTAGATGAGCTAGGGGCAGTGGTTTATGCCTATCATTCCAGCACTTTGGGAGACTGAGGTAGGCGGATCACCTGAGGTCAGGAGTTTGAGACCAGCTGGCCAACATGGTGAAACTCTATCTCTACTAAAAATACACCATTCTGCTGCCTCAGCCTCCCCAGCAGCTGGGACTACAGGCGTCCGCCTCCACGCCCAGCTAGTTTTTTTTGTTTTTGTTTTTGTGCCTCCACGCCCGGCTAATTTTTTAGAGATCGCACCATTGTACTCCAGCCTGGGTGACAAGAGTGAAACTCTGTTTCAAAAAAGAAAAGAAAGAAAAAGAAAGAAAGAAAGAAAGAAAGAAAGAAAGAAAGAAGGAAAGAAAGAAAGAAA
>NW_012102588.1:77255-85414 GCF_000951045.1 Mandrillus leucophaeus
AAAGAGAGAGAAAGAAATAAAGAAAGAAGAAAGAAAGAGAGAGAAAGAAAGAAGGAGAAAGAAAGAAAGAAAGAAAGAAAGAAAGAAAGAAAGAAAGAAAGAAAGAAAGAAAGAAAGAAAGAAAGAAAGAAAAAAGAAAGAAAGAGAAAGAAAGAAAGGAAGAAAGAAAGAAGGAAAGAAAGAAAGAAAGGTGAGTGGGTGCCTAGGACTGGGGAGACTGGGGAGACAGGGTGATTGGGGACTGACAGCTAATAGTCACAGGATTTCTTTTTGGGGTTGGTTAAAATGTTTTAAAATTGATTGTGGTGCTGTTTGGCATAACTTTGTGGGTATACTAAAACCCATTTAATTGTACACTTTAGAAGGGTGAATTGTATGGTATGTGAATTGTATCCCAATAAAGCTGTTTACAAAAAAAAAAAAAACGGCCGGGCGCGGTGGCTCACGCCTGTAATCCCAGCACTTTGGGAGGCTGAGGCGGGCGGATCACGAGGTCAGGAGATCGGGACCATCCTGGCTAACACGGTGAAACCCCATCTCTACTAAAACTACGAAAAAATTAGCCAGGTGTGGCGGCGGACGCCTGTAGTCCCAGCTGCTGGGGAGGCTGAGGCAGCAGAACGGCATGAACCCGGGAGGCGGAGCTTGCAGTGAGCCGAGATTGCGCCACTGCACTCCAGCCTGGGTGACGTAGCAAGATTCCGTCACCAAAAAAAAAAAAAAAAAAAAAAAAGTCTCTACCATGCCCCCAACCTCCTACCTCAGGCCTATTAAATCAGGTTCTCCAAGGGACAGGCCCTGGGAATCGAGCACATGTCAAAGCTCCTGGATGTCCCTGATGCAGCTGGGGAGCCTCCTCTAACTGTGGGAGTGACTCAGGCTGAGTGACTATAATTTTTTTTCATTAACCCTTTGCTTGCTAGTCAGAAGAGGAAAGAGGAGCATGAATTAATGAAGACCAGCAAGTTTCCCCATTGAGACAATAATGGAGTTGTCATTTGTCTATGTCCAGGAGTTTTCATCTTCTGGTGTCTAGCAATGGAATGGAAAATTCCACAAATTATGAACTGGCATGCAATGCCCCCCTGTGGACTGTTGCAATAAGAAGTCCCAGTGTTTACGTTGCTTTTAGATCTTTTAACCAAGTATCTTTCCTGCCTGCATCATTTTATCTTCAGTTCATTTGTCTTAGAATCCAGATAGAGAGCACATCTTAGGTCTTGGAAAGTATAAGAGGAGAGAAAGCACTTTGAAATGTGACATTCTCAGAACTGGTGAAAGTTCAGGAACAGATTTCTTGAAGGTAAGTGAGGTCTGGTCACATCGTTTTCTTTCAGGTTACTACTGTAAAAGGCTCCAGCTGCATCTGTGGCCTTTTCAGTCGGTGAAGCAGTACAACCTGGTCGTGTTAGCACAGCATCCTTACCTGCTCCTGGCGGAGGGTATCTGAGCACCCTCTCTTCTCCTTTATTTATTTATTTATTTATTTATTTATTTATTTATTTATTTTTCTGAGATGGAGTTTTGCTCTGTCACCCAGGCTGGAGTGCAGTGGTGCGATCTCGGCTCACTGCAACCTCCGCGTCCCGGGTCCCGGTTCAAGCAATTCTCCTGCCTCAGCCTCCTGAGTAGCTGGGATTACCAGCTCATGTGCCACCATGCCCGGTTAATTTTTGTATTGTTAGTAGAGATGGGGTTTCACCATGTTGGCCAGGCTGGTCTCGAACTCCTGACCTCATGATCCGCCCACCTCAGCCTCCCAAAGTGCTGAGATTACAGGCGTGAGCCACCGTGCTCGGTCTTCTCCTCTTTTGTTGTCTGTTCCCTCACCAAATGGACCTTGGCTTCAAGCACTTCCTAGCCACTCAGACACGTGGGCTCCAATGCTGGCTTGCTAAAGCACGGTGGCAAGTGCTTTTGATTAATTATCAAAACAATCCTATGAGACAGGTGCTCTTTTTTTTTTTTTTTTTTTTTTTTTAAGACAGGGTCTCACTCTGCCACCCAGGCAGGAGTGCAGTGGCACTATCTGGGCTCACTGCAGCCTTGACCTCCAGGCTCAAGCGATCCTCCTATCTCAGCCTCCTGAGTAGCTGGGACCACAGGTGCATGCCACCATACCTGACTAAATGTCCTTAGGGTCTTCAGTTGTGGAAATTGGGCCACCAAGAGCTTAGGTCAATTTGATGTGAGAAGCACAATCCACGGTGCATAGTATGCAGCAGGGCTCCATTATCATTTCCCTCCTTCTCCAAGTCCTGTTCTGCTCTTTGCTGATCAATGTAACTGACCCTTGATAAGTGTCTATGTCTTCCAATGACTAATTAAAAAGTACAAATAAAAGTATTCGCACTTTTAGGCCAGGCACAGTGGTGGCTCACGCCTGTAATCCCAACACTTTGGGAAGCCGAGGTGGGTGGATCACCTGAGATCAGGAGTTCAAGCCCAGCCTGACCAACATGGTGAAACCCAGTCTCTACTAAAAATACAAAATTAGCCGGGCATGGTGGCGCATGCCTGTGATCACAGCTACTTGGGAGGCTAAGGCAGGAGAATCACTTGAACCTGGGAGGCAGAGGTTGCAGTGAGCCAAGATCACGCCATTGCACTCCAGCCTGGGCAACAAGAGCGAAACTCCGTATCCAAAAAAAAAAAAAAAGTATTAGCGCTTTTAAATAGTGTGTATACATTTTAACAGGGGTCGTCCAGCAATCAAACCATAAACCCCAAACTGAATCCCTAATGCTGGGATTTCAAGAGCTATGTCTTTCATGAGGGTGAAACAGTATGATCTGGGCCTGGGACTGTCTAGGTGGGTTGCAAAGTATCACCTGGGCATACAGTAACACTTACTTCAATTTGCCAAATGCTCCTCTGCTGGGGAGCTTATGTATTTTATCTCTGTCAATCCTCCTGATTACCCACAAGGGCATGATTATCCCCATTTTACAGCAGAGGAAACAATGTAAGCTCGAGTGGCGGTGAGCAGCAGAGCCGACATTCACACCCAGGTCTTCCTGGCTCCGAAGTTTGTGCTCCTGGGCATGCTGCCTGGCCCCTCATGCAAGGAAATGATGCTTGCGCTAAGACAAAAAGGATGAGTTACCTAGGTGGAGGGTTAGGGAAAGGGCGTTTTGGAAGGAAGAACCGCTATGTACAAAGCAGCATGTTAGTTATTACCAGCCTTTCAGGAGTGAGCTCCATCAGAGGTCTGGGCACTTTCTGTCTTTCTATTTATGTCTGTGCCACACTCCCTAACAAACTATGCTATAAACCTCTTCAGGGGACTGAAGCTTATTCACTGTTTCCTGTAGCATCTGTGTTGCTCATAGGTGCACAATGCATGTGTGATGCATCACCGGATGGCTGCTTAGACATGTGGCTGCTTGTTCATTGCAGACGTGTACTCACCATTCAAATGAAATATCTCAGCCATGCCACAAACGCTTGCCAGCAGGTTATGAACACCTTTTCTATGGCAGATAGCAATGGGCATCTGTGCAGTCTAATTGTAGTAGGCAAAGTTAGCCTATCAGATACAAGTTTTACCTCATCTTTAGGCCAGTTTTTTCCCTAATGTCCTAACCTAATGTCTCTCCAGTCCTGGATCTCTAGACCCAGGCCACTGGGTTAACTTGCCTTAGCCAGAGATCTTTATTTTGTGAGTGGCAAAACCCCAACTCAAACAAGCCTGCCTAAACTGGAGAGCTGTTGGCTTTCACAACTGGGAATGACTTGGGAGGCTTGGAGAACTGAAGGAAAAGTTCCTGAGCCCAGAGACCTGGGGATGGAATGAGGGACCCTACCTGGCAGGACCTTCTCTCCTCTCTACTTGCCAGGTTTTATTTTGTAGACAGGTGAGCACATAAGGCAGGAAAGATAGTCATCTGCAACCCAGAACCTGCCTCCTTGTATCTTATGATCCCAGAGGAAAGGAGAGCAACTCTCCTCCCACTTTGATTTGGGAAATTTGGGGGAAAGGCTCCAGTTGGCCTGATTTATGTTGGATGCCCTCCTCTTGGACCAATTCATTTACTGCCAATCATTCAACAAATATGAGCAAAAAATGGTACTAGGCCTAGCCCCATGGAGTTCATAATCACTGGGGAGACAAACATAAATCAATTAGCCAGCAAGTGTGAAGCTGCACTGTGGCAAGTGCTTTGCAAAGGAGATAGGTGGTACTTTAAGAGTGTACATGGAGGATTTGACCCTGGAGGTTGGGAAAAGCTTCCCTAAGGAAATGATGCTTGCACTAAGACAAAAAGGATGAATTACCTAGGTGGAGGGTTAGGGAAAGGGCATTTTGGATGGAAGAACCGCTATGTACAAAGGAGCATGTTAGTTAATACCAGAAACTGGGGCTGCAAGGATGTCTAGTAGCTGAAACAGAGAGAGCAGGACAAGGTGGGACAGGAGAGGTGCAGGGAGTAATCCATGGGGCTTATGGGCCGCATGAAGGAATTTTGCATTTATCCTAAGGCCGTAGGAAGCCGAGACCAAAATTGGGAGTGGGTAAGGTGTCACAATCATATTTGTCCTTTGAAAGAATGACTCTATGGCAAGGCATGGTGACTCACACCTGTAATCCCAACACTTTGGGAGGCCAAGTCAGGTGGATCACCTGAGGTCAGGGGTTCGAGACCAGCCTGACCAATATGATGAAACCCCGCCTCTACTAAAGATACAAAAATTAGCTGGGCATGGTGGCGAGCGCCTGTAATCCCAGCTACTCAGGAGGCTGAGACAGGAAAATCGCTTGAACCCGGGAGGTGGAGGTGGCAGTGAGCCAAGATTGCGCCATTGCACTCCAGCCTGGGCAACAAGAGCAGAACTCCGTCTCAAAAAAAAAAAAAAAAAAGACTCCAGCTGCAGTAGGCTGCATGGAGGTGGCCCAGAGCAAATGTGAGAGCATCAGCTAGGAGGACACTAACTGAGAAGTTAGATAATAACAGCTGGGACTTGGGTGATTGAGGAGATAGACAGGAAAGAGATCCAGGAGGCAAAATTGGCAGATCTGGGAGCTTGGATATGGCAGGTAAGGGAGAGGATGTTGTCGAGGATGACATCCAGCTTTCTAGCTTACTCAACAATGTCCAAAGGGATGCAGGACTAAGTTTGGCCTGGCTGGATCCCATTCTCACCCCTATGGACAGGATCAGGTACTGTGGCTGATCAAACTCACTGGATTCACGTAGAGTTTGGGAGAGATTTTCTGAAGAGAAGTGGTACTGTTACCAGGAAAAGAAGGATGGAAAAAACGGCTGAACAGATCCCAGCTGTAGCTACCACAGCCACTGCAGGGAAAACATAGAGTGGCCAGTCTCTGGCTGCCCTGAGATACTTAGTAGTAACTGCTACATTTATATTTGCCATTAAACATGAGTTTGCATATGCCATAGGGCAAGACACCAAAGGTCACGTTCCAGCTGCTTCAGGAGCCCCCTGGGGGAGGTTTCCTACTGTCAAGTTCACTGTCATAAGCACTCGCCAGGAGGGGCACTGTTACTCTTCTCAGCCACTTCCCTGGCCCCTGAGGTGGCATCTTGGCCCCAGCTTGAGTTGGAGGTTAAAAGGACAGAGATTAGTTCCAATAGTTTCAGCCAGCCTTGGAAGTGGCAGAATGAGCTACAGTCATACTGTACAGGAACATTTAGTCCTAGTTTTGCATAAAGACCCACAAAGACACACACTCGTGCACTCTTTGGCATTCTTTAAATCTTTCCCCATTGTCATGTGGAGACATGGATCTTAAGAAGAAAAAATGGTCTTTGTTTATCTTAGGTATTTCTTTCAGTGGTACCTAGAGGCCATTGGCAAATATGTTCGAATTATACACCAAAATGATAAGCCAGGGAGGAAGTTAAAATAATAAGAACTGGTCTTTCAAGGTTCCCTAAGGTACTCAGCCAAACTGGTTGTATTAACGACAAAGTAAAAGAAGCCAAACTGCCAGGATGTTTGTCTAAGAAAATGATGGTGCCACTTTTCACGTATCGAGTGACGGATGCAGACTTGCGAGGGTTTGCTAAGTTCTTGTAAAGGGGCAGGGGTGGCTGCAGGTTTTGTCTTGCAGAGGATGTGTGCAAAGTCAAATGCTCTATCTAGCAGGTCAATTTGTTTCCCTGCTTGTTTGTTTTTTTCCAAAATATTGTTTAAAAAAAAAAATCTGTTGGAAATACTTCCAGCAGTCAAGAAAAAAAAAGCAAACTCGGGGAAAGAAAAGACGCTGTCTACGCAATAACAAAACAGGAAAGTCCTGGGTGCCTGTCACAGAGGTGTAGAATGGCAAATGGAGCTGGCTTCAATCTTCTCCAAAATGGTGGAAACACTGGGCTTTTTACTTAATGCTTTAGTACTAAGTAAATCGATGGCACCTCCAAGTTCGTGGTTTCTGTACTTTCTGTGGAACGGGTCTCTGGGCCTGAGCCCACCGTCAGGCTTGGCAGCCACCTCCAGGGCAGTGCTATCTTTGCTATGGTGTCTCTGCTTAGTAATAAGAACTAAGGTGTATGGGAGCTCACTGTGGGCTAGGTGCTCCACGAGCTTTGCATAATAGTTATTTCCATCAAATCTTCACCACAACCTGTGAGGTAGCCCTATACCCATTCCACTTTTTTTTTTTTTTTTTTTTTAAGACGAAGTCTCACTTTGTCACCAGGCTGGGGTGCAGTGGCGCAATCTCGATTCACTACCACCTCCGCCTCCCGGGTTCAAGTGATTCTCCTGCCTCCTGAGTAGCTGGGACTGCAGGCGCACACCACCACGCCCAGCTAATTTTTGTCTTTCTAGTAGAGACGGGGTTTCACCATTTTGGCCAGGATGGTCTCAGTCTCTTGACCTTGTGATCCACTGGGTTCAGCCTCCCAAAGTGCTTAGATTACCGGCATGAGCCACTGTGCCTGGGTTTTTTTTTTTTTTTTTTTTTTAACTTTCTAAAAATTTTGTTTAAGTAGAGATGAGATCTCCTTATGTTGCCCAGGCTGGTCTCAAACTCCTGAGCTCAAGCCATCACCCATCTCTTGGTCTCCCAAAGCACTGGGATTATAGGCATGAGCCACTGAACGCAGCCTCATGCCCATTTTAATACAAGTACACTGAGCCCTAGCAAAGAGCTATCACTTACTGAAAACCCCACAGCTGATAAGTGGTGGCACTGGTATTTGAACCTGAGCAATCTGTTTTCAGAGTCTGCCAGCTGAGCTACTGTGTGAAACAGTGCCTTCCAAACATTCTTTTCTACCTTATTGCTCCTTGAATTCTGGCCCTGGTTCCAGTTTGGGGCCGGGCAGATAGGATTGGTGGGCATGATAGTAACAGGGTCTATATCAAAGTGAGGGTTTGGGGCTGGGTGCAGGGGCTCACATCTGTAATCTCAGCATTTTTGGGAGGCTGAGGTGAAAGGATCACTTGAGGCCAGAAGTTCAAGACCAGACTGGGCAACACAACAAGATGCCATCTTTAAAAAATAAAAAAAGTAGCCAGGCATGGTGGTGTGTACCTGTAGTCTCAGCTACTTGGGAGGCTGAGGTGGGAGGATCTCTGGAGCCTGGGAGTTCAAGTGTGGTGTAAGCCATGATTGCACCAGTGCACTCATGGAAAGAAGAAAAGAGAGAACGAGAGAAAGAGGACAGGTGCGGTGGCTCATGCCTATAATCCCAGCACTGTGGGAGGCTGAGGGGGGTGGATCACATGAGGTCAGAAGTTCGAGACCAGCCTGGCCAATTTGGTGAAACCCCATCTTTACTAAAATACAAATTAGCTGGGCTTGGTGGCACATGCCTGTAGTCCCAGCTTCTTGTGATGCATGAGTCCCAGCTTCTTGAGGCACGAGAATTGCTTGAACCCGGGAGGTGGAGGTTGCAGTGAGCAGAGATTGCGCTGCTCAGAGAGTGCACTGCACTTCAGCCTGGGTGACACAGCAAGACTCTGTCTCAAGAAAAAAAAAAAAAAGAAAAAAGAAAGAAAGAGTGCTCGCTTTGGCAGCATATGTACTAAAATTGGAATGATACAGAGATTAGCATGGCTCCTGTGCAAGGATAACACCAATTCCAAAGCATTCCATATAAGAAATAAAGAAAGGGAAGGGAAGAAAGAAAGGGAAGAAAGGGAAGAAAGAAAGAAAGAAAGAAAAAAAGAAAGGAAGGAAGGAAGGAAGG
>NW_012102588.1:85694-93886 GCF_000951045.1 Mandrillus leucophaeus
AGAGAGAGAAAGAGAGTTGAGGTAGGGGTTTTACATTTGTCCTTCAACTGTGAGCTGACCATAGTGACTTCCCTGCTGTCCACATAAGGGTGATTGGTTGTTGTGCCCGGTGTTGGCTGCTGCTACCAACAATTTCCCTGTATGCTGAGAGGACACACAGGCTGCTACTCAGAGAGACCAGAGGTGTAGCGACTCTTATAACCCACCCAATAGCTAGCATCTCTTTTTTTCCTTAGAAACAGAACATTAAGGCAAGGAGCGGTGGCTCAAGCCTGTAATCCCAGAACTTTGGGAAGCCGAGGGGGGTGGATCACCTGAGATCAGGAGTTCGAGATCAGCCTGACCAACATGGTGAAACCCCATCTCTACTAAAAATACAAAATTATCAGGGTGTGGTGGTGAATGCCTGGTAATCCCAGCTACTTGGGAGGCTGAGGCAGGAGAATTGCTTGAACCCAGGAGGTGGAGGTTGCAGTGAGCCGAGATCGTGCCACTGCACCCCAGCCTGGGCGACAAGAGCAAAACTCCATTTCAAAAAAAAAAAAAAGAACATTAATTTTATTTAGCTGGGCAATGGCCCCCAACTAAAACACTAGATTTCCCTGTCTCCTTTGCGTGTAGGCATGTGACTAAGTTCTAAATAATGAGACATTAGCAGAAGTGTTCTGAGAGACTTCTGGGATTCAAGGGACCTAACTCAACAGGAAGTGAATTCTTTTGTTCCACTCCTCCTTCCTGATGGCTGAAATGAAACGTGATGGCTAACGTGCAACACGATGGCTGACACTCAAATAGCTAGCTTGGAGAGCAGAGTCTACTCTGTAGATGAGCAGTGCTTCCAAAGCTTTAAAGTGCATGCGAATCGCCTAGGGATCTTGTTAACACTGCAGACTGATTCAGTAGGTGTTGGATGTGTTTCCTATATTCCCTAGTTCTGTTCATAAAGGAAGCGTAGGTGCAGTGACCACCCTGATGTATAGGAGCACACCTGACACCCAGATCTTGGCTTCCAAATGCCATATTGCACTAAAAGAAACCAGGGCTTCTTGCAAAAATGGGTAACCGCAGGGCAGGGGCAGGGAGGGTATTAGACAAGACTGGCACATCTTGTGCCATAAAGCCAGGAAGTAGGCTGGGCACGGGGGCTCACACCTGTAATCCCAACACATTGGGAGGCTGAGGCAGGCTGATCACAAGGTCAGGAGTTCGAGACCAGCATGGCCAACAAGGTGAGGCCGAGGCAGGAGAATCGCTTGAACCTGGGAGGCAGAAGTTGCAGTGAGCTAAGATCACGCCACTGCACTCCAGCCTGGGTGACAGGGTGAGACTCCATTTCGAAAAATAAATAAATAAATACAATAAAATGAATAATAGGGACATGTCAAAAGGTCAAAGAAGCCAACTTGAAGGATCTGCCACCAGTCACATCAGGGACAATCTAAGCACTAAAATTAATAATGATAGTCATCGTTTCCTGCTGGGGAACCAAAGAAAACAGAAAAAAAATTTTAAATAATGATAGTCATAGATTATAACTCGTTGACTAAAATAGGAAACCATAAACTCATACAGATACAAATAAATCACTGAACAAGTGGAATGTTTGATGGGCAAGCAAACATTTACATAGTTTCAAAATACCTCCCTACAACATAGTAATTATAAAGAGAAAAATAGCAACTTTACAGTGGCAGATAACAACTTAATCAAATGCTCAAAACTAACACCATTGGTAATGAGATAAAATAGAATCACAGGCCACCAGACAGGATGTCATGAGGAGAGTGCAATGTCAATTCTGTGATATTTCCACCAAAAATATGTTTTTGGTGGAATATCAGATTTCAATTTAATAATAGAGAGGTATCTGACAACTCCAGATTGAAAGATATTCTAGAGAATAACTGGTCTATAATGTTCAAAAGTGTCAAGTTCATGAAAATCAAGGATAGACTGAAGAACTGCTCCAAAGCAAATGAGCAATTCTTATGTTTTAGGCACGACAATGAAATAAATGTAGCTCCCGATTTTGAACTAGATCCTTTTGCTATGGAGGACATTATTGAAGTAATCAAGGAACTTGAGTGGGGCGTGAGAATTCGATGGTGCTGGTCGTTTCCATGGCGGTCTCATGGTTATGGAGGAGAACGTCCTTGTTTCTAGGAAATAAATATGTGTTTGGGGTATGATGCATTAGGTTAGCAACTCTCAAATGGTTTAGAAAATAAATTTTTGTACTGTGTTTCCACCTTTTCCATAGCCTTTGTCATTGTTTCAAATTTAAAAAATTAAATTCCATTTATTTTAAAAAGCTTAGCACAAAAGCAAGACATTTTGATTCTGCTACTCTGTTGTAGGGCATTTGGAGGCTTGGACGTGGATATGATTGTTTTGATTTGTTTAAAAATGTAAAATCTTTCTTTAGGTGCAATGGACTTAAGTTCCACTTCAGACCTAACTCGCCATCTCACCCCCCACCCCCCTCAATTATGAAGGACTTTTACTTTCTGCTGAATTCTGAGTTAGTTTTTAAGAGGAGTTATTAGTTTTAAAATAAGAGCAAGAACAAAATAATGAAGACACCTTTAAAAAATATGCTGTAACTGGGTTAGCCTCTAAGGTTGTGCTGTTTGGTGCCTCTTCATACCTCACCTCCAAACAATTAAAAATATTATTTTAAATTGTGAAAATTTAAAATATTAATATACTTAATATAATGAATTATAGTATAATTAAGTATAATATATAATTAAGTATAGTATATAAATATAGTAAAATTAAGCATAATAAAATATACTTAAAATAT
Organism: Mandrillus leucophaeus; assembly: GCF_000951045.1. Lineage (NCBI taxonomy): Eukaryota > Metazoa > Chordata > Mammalia > Primates > Cercopithecidae > Mandrillus > Mandrillus leucophaeus. The sequence goes on from NW_012102588.1 coordinate 88,501, forward strand.
TCAGTATAACATGACCGGGGGCAGTGGCTCATGCCTGTAATCCCAGCATTTTGGGAGGCTGGGGTGGGTGGATCACTGGAGGCCAGGAGTTTGAGACCAGCCTGACCAATATGGTGAAACCCCCTCTCTGCTAAAAATATAAAAATTAGCTAGACGCAGTGGTCTGCACCTGTAATCCCAGCTACAGAGGAGGCTGAAGCAGGAGAATCACTTGAACCCGGGAGGTGGAGGTTGCAGTGAGCCAAGATCGTGCCACTGCACTTCAGTCTGGGCAACGGAGTGAGACTTCATCTCAAAAAAAAAAAAAACACTGGACTTTATCCAAATTAAAATCTTCTGCTCATCAAAAGATGCCGTGAAGAGAATGAATAGATCAGTTGTCTATTAGACATATAGAATGGGAGACTATATTCAAGACAGATGTACATGACAAAGGACTTGTATCCAGAACATATAAAGAAATTCTACATCTCAGCAATGAGGAGACAAAAACCCAATTAAAAATAATTGGGCAAAAGTCTTGAACAGACACTTCATAAGAGATATGAATGGCCAATATGCAAGAAAAAAAGTGCCCAGAATCCCTAGTCATCAGTAACAGGAACCTTTAAATTAAAAGAAGCTTAAGAGATATGTTGACCAACACAAATAACTAGAACTTATTTAAACCTTAATTCAGACAAACAACATGTAAAAAAATTATAAAACAACTGGAGATGTCTGAACACTCACTGGATATTTTATATTAAGGTATTCTTGACCGGGTACGGTGGCTCACGCCTGTAATTCCAGCACTTTGGGATGCTGAGGCGGGTGGATCACTTGAGGTCAGGAGTTTGAGACCATCATGGCCAACATGGTGAAACCCTGTCTCTACTAAAAATACAAAAATTAGCTGACCATGGAGGCACACGCCTGTAGTCTCAGCTAATCAGGAGGCAGAGGCAGGAGAATCACTTGAACCCAGGAGGTAGAGGTTGCAGTGAGCTGAGATCCTGCCACTGCACTCCAGCCTGGGCAATAGAGTGAGACTCTGTCTCAGAAAAAAAGGAGAAAGAGAGAGAAAAAGGAATTCTTATTCATTTATTTTAACTGGGATAATGGTATTGTGGCAGTAATTTTGAAGTCTTTATCTTTTATATATACTTTTAAATAGTTACAGATAAAATGATATGAGGTTTGAAATTTGCTTCAGAATAATCTAGGGACATGTGAATTGGGGAAATGTAAATGAAAGAAAATGAACCAAATGTTGAGAGTTATTGAAAGCGGGTGATAGGAACACTGGCCTTATTACTTTATATACTTTCGTACACATTTGCAAGTTTCCAAAATAAAAAGAGAAAAGGGCAAAACAAACAAACAAACAAACAAAAATTGAGAGGAGAAGGGAGAGAGGAGAGAGAAGGGAAAGTAGAATAAGATCATTGAGTGTTAGATTGTAAGTTGATACCATTAAAAAAATTGACAGACCAGATAATAAAAGGTTTAGTTTAAAAAAAAAAAAAAAAAAAGGGGGGGACCAGGCACGGTGGCTCATGCCTATAATCCCAGCACTTTGGGAGGCCGCGGCAGGGGGATAACGAGGTCACAAGTTCAAGACGAGCCTGGCCAACATGGTGAAACCCCATCTGTACTAAAAATCTGTACAAAAATTAGCCGGGCGTGGTGGCACATGCCTGTAATCCCAGCTACTTGGGAGGCTGAGGCAAAAGAATTGCTTAAACCCGGGAGGCGGAGGCTGCAGTGAGCAGAGATCATGCCATTGCACTCTAGCCTGGATGACAGAGCAAGATTCCGTCTCGGAAACAAACAAACAAAAACAGGTGGGCTGGGCTCGGTAGTTCATGTTTGCAATCCTGGCACTTTGGGAGATTGAGGCAGGAGAGTCGCCTGAGCCCCAAAGTTCAAGACCCAGTCTGGGCACCATAGTGAGATTTCATCTCTTCAAAAAATAAAAAATAAATTAGTCAAGCATGGTGATAAGTGGTTGTCTCAGCTACTTGGGAGGCTGAAGTGGGAGGATCACTTGAGCCTGGGAATTTGAGACTGAAGCGAGCAGTAATCACACCACTGTACTCCAACCCAAGCAACAGAGTGAGACCCCATCTCAAAAAAAAAAAAAAGTAATATAATTAGAACAAAAATGAAAACGTTCCTAAATACCAAAAGGAAAAATAGTAAAGAAGATGTACTACATAAAGAAAAACATAACATTACATATCTAGCAATAAGGTATTAAATGTGTCAAAGGACATGTTTAATACTAAAAGACACAATTCATAATGGATATGCATACATGAACATACATACACATATATTTTACTTTATTCAAAATATATACATCAGTACATATATTTATATGCACGTATCTCCTATATAAATTACATGTGCGTGTAGGTATATGGAGATATATATCTCCATCCTAAAGCTGGCATCTTACATAACAGTGAAATACTAAAGACTTTTCGACTAAGGTCAGAAACAAGACAAAGATTCCTACTGTCTCCACTACTTTATTTATTTATTTATTTATTTTTTGAGACAGAGTCTGGCTCTGTTGCCCAACCTGAGTGCAGTGACGGGATCTCGGCTCACTGCAACCTCCACCTCCCGGGTTCAAGCAATTCTCCTACCTCAGCCTCCGAAGTAGCTGAGATTACAGGTACCTGCTACCACTCGTGGCTAATTTTTGTATTTTTAGTACAGACGGGGTTTCACCATGGTGGTCAAGCTGGTCTCAAATTCCTGACCTCAGGTGATCTGCACATCTAGGCCTGTCAAAGTGCTGAGATTACAGGTGTGAGCCACCACACCCGGCCCACTAGTATTCACACAACAGGTATTTGACCAATACAATTGCAAAGGCATAAAAAAGCAAGACAAAGCAAAGGCATAAAAATTAGAAGAAAAGAAAAAGTGAAAGTATCTCTATTTGTACATGACATGATAGCACACCTGAGACCCTGGGAAAAAATGATAAAATAAACTCAATTTTAAAAAGAAAATCAATGTAGCAGTATATAAAAATAACATACAAAAATCAGCACAAGTAATTTTTTTTCATATACACAAGTAATAACCAGTTGGGATATATAATGGTGGAAGAAAAAACCCCATTTACAAAAGCAACAAAAAGCTAAAATAGAAATAAAACTTAACAAGAAATGTTCAAAACCTGTATGAATGAAACTATGAAACACTCTTGAAAGACCTGAAAGCGAACTTAAACAAAAAGAAAGACTTCTGTTCTTGCCTAGGATATCTCAGCTTCATTAAGATTTCAATTCTAGGTGGGGTGTGGTGGCTCATGCCTGTAATCCCAGCACTTTGAGAGGGAGGACAAGGTGGGAGGATCACTTGAGATCAGGAATTCAAGACCAGCCTGGCTAACCTGGTGAAACTCTGTCTCTACTAAAAACACAAAACTTAGTTGGACATGGTGGCCCACACGCCTGTAGTCCCAGCTACTTGGGAGGCTGAGGCATGAGAATCGCTTGAACCTGGGAAGCAGAGGGCTGCAGTGAGCTGAGATCACACCACTGCACTCCAGCCTGGGTGATGGAGCGAGGCTCAGACTCAAAAAGAAAAAAAAAGATTTCAATTCTAAGTCAATATATAAATTTAATGTGATCCGAATATAATTCTCAAAAGGTTTTTTTTTTTTTCTGGAGATAGACAAATTGAAATGATCATATAGAAAAATAAATATGTGAGGATAGCTAGGAAAACTAAGAGGGAAGGGCTCTGAGGAGATACCAGTCCTGTAAGAAATTAAACCACATTACAAAGCTGGTATGATAGAGTATCATTGTGGAGCATGAATAGATAGACTAATGAAACAGAATAGGAAGCCCAGAAATAGACACAATTACAAATAGAAATTTAGTGTATGATAAAGGTGGTACCAGAAGTTACCAGGGAAAAGGTGGGCTTTTAAATAAATGATATTCAAACAACCAAACATGCCAAATCTGTCTGGCTTAGGGAGAAAAAGAGAAAGAAAAACAAAATACTGGAGAGCCATTTGGGAAAAGGTAAAATTAGATCCATTCTTCACACGATCTTTTCACACAAGCATAAACTCCAAATAGATCAAAGATCTAAATGTAAAAAACGAAACTAAAAATAGTGGAAGAAAACGTGGGCAAATTTCTCCATAAAATGGGTGTAGGAAAAGTCTTTCTCATTATGACTCAAAATCTAAATGAAATGAAAGATTGATAAATTTGACTACATAAAAAAACTTTTGCATGACAAAAAAAAATCACTGTAAATAAAGTTAAAAGACAAAATACAAATTGGGAGGAAGTATTCCCTATGTACATCACAGACAAATGGTTACTATCCCCGATACAGCACATAAAACTGTCTTTAAAATTGAGCAGGACAAAAAGTCCAAAAACCCAATAGCAAAATGGCCAAAAGGCATGAACAGACAATTCAAAAAGATATAAAAGTGGTCTACATATATATATGTGTGGGTCACACCTGTGGTCTCAGCTACTTGGGAGGCTGAGGTGGGAGAATGGCTTGAACCCAGGATGTTAATGTTGAGGCTGCAGTGAGCCGTGTTTGCCCCACTGCACTCCAGCCTGCATGACACATATATATGCTCATATATATGTGTATATATATGCTCATATATATGTGTATATATATGCTCATATATATGTGTATATATATGCTCATATATATATACACACACACACACACATAAATGTTTAGCTTCACTCATAGTAAGAGAAATGCAGATTAAAATTACACTGGGCCAAGCACAGTGGCTCACGCCTGTAATCCTAGCACTTGGGAGGCCAAGGTAGGTGGATTGTTTAAGCCCAGGAGTTTGAGACCAGCATGTGCAACATGGTGAGACTCCCATCTCAACAAAAAATTTAAAAAAATTAGCCAGGCGTGGTGGCATACACCTGTGGTCCCAGCTACTCCAAAGGCTGAGGTGGGAGGATGGCTTGAACCCAGGAGGTTGAGGCTGCAGTGAGCTGTAATCACACTACTGCACTCCAGCCTGAGTGACTGAGTGAGACACTGTCTCAAATACATAAATAAATAAATAAGTAATAAAATTAGGCCGGGCACAGTGGCTCATACCTGGAATCCCAGCATTTTGGGAGGCTGAGGCAGGAGGATCCCTTGAGCCCAGTAATTTGAGACCACTCTGAGCAACATGGGGAAACCCTGTCTCCACAAAAAAAAAAAAAAAAAATTAAAAATTAGCCAGGCATGGTGGCACACACCTGTAGTGTCAGTTACTTGGGAGGCTGAGGTGGGAGAATTGCTTGAGCCCAGGAGACGGAGGCTGCAGTGAGCTTAGATTGCACCATTGCACTCTAGCCTGGGTGAGAGAGCGAGACTCCATCTCAAAAAA
>NW_012102588.1:93936-122185 GCF_000951045.1 Mandrillus leucophaeus
AAAAAAAAAAAAAAAAAAAAAATCGGAGGTTGGATTGAGATTGAGACTTATCAGTATGGACTTTTATAACTCTTAAATTTCCTAACTCTGAAAGGGCTTAGAAACAATGTCAAATCAGTTGCAATGAGCACACCTAAAGCCTTATCTTGGTTTTTACTCCTTAGAGGAATGTCTGGTCCCAGGGCTGGGGTAAGGGAAGTACAAAATAAATCTCGAACATCTTGTTAAGCCAAGAAGCGAGAAAGTGTTCAAAACATGATGGGAGATTGTTAAATGCACACAGGACCCAATTTGAACGGGCTACCACTGGCCAATTGTGAGAAAATGTGAGCATCAAACTAAGAATATAATGGATTATCACTCTGGTTATAAAACAGGAATTCTTTAGGTCATACTGATAATCAATCAATCAATAAGAATGGGATGTGCCCTTCCTTATACCAACTGATAACATGTAAAGAGAGTTATGAAATTGGAAAATCACCATTCTCAACCATCCTCGTAAAGGTTGGTCCAAGCAAGAATAATTAATGAATGCTAAATCTAGGGGGAAAGTTTGGTGAGGAACAGAATATTTAAATAGTTTCAAAGTGTCTCTCCACTTTGTAACTGCTAATTAGTTACAAAAGGTAAAACAGTAACTCTACAGTAGAGAAAACAGACAACATCTTAATCAAAATGATCACCAATGAGGAAGAGAGGAACAAAATGTGCCTCAGGATGTGATACACTGGAAAAAATACATTATTTGGGTTGGGAATAAGTTAGCTGAAATCTAATCTTAAGGAAATGTATAACAAACTCAAATTGAAGAACATTTGTAAAATAAGGATTGATTTAATGAAAGCTACTAAAAGCCTGAGGAACAGCTGCAGACTAAAGAAAACAAAACAAACAAAAAACAACAAAATGCAAAACATCATCCTGGACTGGAGGGAAAAAAATTTCATGAACATTATCAGAGCAATTGAAAAAGTTGAGGTAAGAAGACTTACGATTTTTTCAATGTTAAATTCCTGAATGTAATAATCGATGTATAGCTATATAAGAGAACACCTTTGTTCTCAGGAAATACACAAAGAAGAAGAGGGGGGCCAGGCGCAGTGGCTCATGCCTGTAATCCCAACACTTTGGGAGGCCAAGGTGGGAGAACTGCTTGAGCCCAGGAGTTCAAGACCAGCCTGGACAACATAGCAAGACCCCCATCTATAAATTATATATATAAAGAATTTTTTAAAGTAATAAGAGGTAAAGGGAAATGATATATGCAGCCTATTCTAAAATGGTTCAGAAAATATATATATACACACATATGCAGGGAATGAAAAAAAGAATATGTGGCAAAATGTTAAACACTGGTAAATCTGGGTAAAGGATATATGAAAATTCTGAATATTATTCTTGCAATTTTAAGTTTGAATTATTTCATTGAAAAGTAAAGAAGTATGCCATGTCTCAAGTAATCATTTTCTAATTTTAGAAATTCATAACCTGAAGAAAAATGGCATCTCATGTTTGAACCATTCATTCAAGTATTTACTGAATTCATTCAACAAGTATTCACTGAATGTGCCAAGCAGTAAAGCGAGAGAGAATACCCCAGTCATGCCCCTACTCTTAAGTGCTCTTACAGAGATAGGCCTGGCTCTACGTGCTTTTTCCATTTTGCTAGAGTCACCCCATCTAGGATTCAAACATCAGGGGTGGGTATCAATGCAAATTTCTGAATCATCGTCATTGTTTTTATCATTGTAGTTGTCATTAGCGTTGTAGTCTTTTTCTTCTTTAAATAGCAAAATCCCTTCCTAACACCAGAGAAAAGGTGAATTAAGAGAAAGGAAGTTATACGTAGCTTTGTTTTGAAGTCACAAAGTAGTAGTAATAGCATACATTGCAAGACATTTCATTTTATGAGGACAGTAATTGTTCTCATTTTAAGACTTGCTCTGATTTTGCAGAGCTTTTGAAGACATTTTCCCCTTGTTTGGGAATCAATATGAAAACATTGATTGTCCTGCAATTATCAATGTTACATTGTCTCTGGAGTTTCTGGCCTTGTTTCAACGCAATAAATCAAGTTGTAGATTGCTGGTGGCCTTAGCAGAGCAATTATCACTGCAGCACACAATATCCAGCTTGCTGCCTTATTGTGATTCAGAGACCTAGTCACAAGCTTGCTTTCTGTCTAACAGCCAAGAACTAAAAACCCAAGTTTACATCATCAACAGAAGGAATAAATTGTGGTATATTCATACATGGAGTACTATGCGGCAACACAGGAGCTAACTACTGCTACATATAATACGGAGAAATCTCAGACATGAGTTGGATAAAAGCAGACAAGCACAAGTCAGTATGTGTGTATTTATTTACATGAAATTCAAAACAGCTACCACAAATATAGGACATAGGAAGAATGTCTACCTTTGGGGAAGGGGGCAAATATTAACTGAGTAGGGGCCCAAGGGAACCCTCTGAGGTACTGGAAATGTTCTACATTTTTATATGAGTGATTACAGGATATAAACATTGGTCAGGGCCAGGCACGGTGGCTCATGCCTGTAATCCTAGCACTTTGGAAGGCCGAGGCAGGTGGATCACCTGAGGTTTGAGACCACCTGAGGAGTTTGAGACCAGCCTGACCAACATGGCAAAACCTGGTCTCCACTAAAAACACAAAAAATTAGCTGGGCGTGGTGGCAGGCGCCTGTAATCCCAGCTACTCGGAGGCTGAGGCAGAAGAATTGCTAGAACCCGGGAGGCAGAGGTTGCAGTGAGCCGAGATTGCGCCACTGCACTCTAGACTGGGTGAGAGCGAGACTCTGTCTCAAAAAATAAAATACAATAGGCCGGGGGTGGTGGCTCATGCCTGTAATCCCAGCACCTTGGGAGGCCGAGGCGGGCAATCACCTGAGGTCAGGAGTTCGAGATCAGCCTGCCCAACATGACAAACCCCTTCTCTACTAAAAATACAAAAAATTAGCTGGGTGTGGTGATGGGCGCCTGTAATCCCAGCTACTCAGGAGGCTGAGGCAGGAGAATCACTTGAATCCAAGAGGTGGAGGTTGCAGTGAGCCAAGATCCCATCCCTGCACTCCAGCCTCGCGACAAGAGTGAAACTCCGTGTCAAAAAAATTAAAAAATGAAAAATGAAAAATAAAAATAAACATTGGTCAAAAATCATAAAGCTATATCAATTGTACATAAATGATAACTCCATTAAAATATCATGCATAAAATCTGGGTGTAGTAAAAACAAAGAATAATTTTTTTAAAACCCAAAGCAAGGCAAGGGGTGATGTTCCCAAACTGCCATGTATCAAAGATGTGATTAAAAGGAAATTCTTCAAGGGGAGCTTATTTATGGTATGCTAGATGTCTTCTGGCTCAATTCACACATGATAAATAACACCACCTCTCCAAGTCCACTGGTTTGTTTCTTCAAGGAAAGAGCTGGAACAGGATCAATGTTTACACTCACATGGCACAAAACATCTATGTCATCTCCACGAGATCAGATGAAAGCTAAGTTTAAATGACAGTAGTTATTATTCATTAATATAATTGGTAAAGAAAATATCAAACATTCTTGTCTTCATAAATAGCAAGAGAAATAAAAGCAAAATTAAACAAGTTAACAGCACAGACCCTGATGTCAGAGAGCCAGGAGTTCTAGATTGGGCTTTGCTACTTAACTGGCAGTCTGTGTTACTTATCTGAAAGAAAACATTCCCAATTTGTTGGAAAGTTCTTCTTTAGCAGTAGTAATCCGTGTTTTATCCAACATATTTCTTAGTAACTGTTGAGAAAAGGTTGAAACATCTTCCTAATTGGCACAGAAGTGCAATACAAGGTCAGAACATTAATTTCACATGTTCTATTAAAAACTCATGGTAATTAAAAGGTTTTCATTAAGTCTATTTATCAATTCTAAGAGAACCTAGAACAGGAATATGAACAAGCTCAGCAAAATGATCACAAGGCCACTAAAGGAATGTCTGATATTCCCCAGGCAGTCGAAGATGCTCAAAGGAAGTATCCTGATTTAGAATTTTATACCCAGCACGGGTAAAGATCTCCTTTTTCTATTTGTTTTTCAACTTTCTTTTTTCTTCTCCTTCAAGACAACTCGTCACTAGGATTCCTTTTCTTCTAAACAATGACTTTCTCATTCCTTTTGACTGCCTTAAAATATGACAACAAAAAAGTATCTTTGTACGTTAGGAAGCCGAGGCAGGCAGATCACTTGAGGTCAGGAGTTCGAGATTTGCCTGAGCAACATGGTAAAACCCCATCTCTACTAAAAATACAAAAATTAGCTAGGTGTGGCGACATGCGCCTGTAGTACCAGCTACTTGGGAGGCTGGAGCAGGAGACATGCTTCAACCTGGGAGGTGGAGGCTGTGGTGAGCTGAGATCGCACCACTGCACTCCAGCCTGGGTGACAGAGTGAGATTCCGTAAAAAAATAAAAATTTAAATTAAAAAAAAAAAGCATCTTTGTTTTTGCTTTATATTTCATGCTTTAATAAACATAAAAATTTGCTACCTGTGTCTCCCCATCCCCCATCTCTCAGACTGAAGGTAGTCCAAGCACCTGAGATTTTATGGAGTTTTACTTTTTTATAGTTTATAGGCAGTTTACGCCAAGCCTAAAAGCGTGAACTCTAGAGTCTGTATGTCCGCTTGGATTTAAAGCCCAGCTCCACCCCCACTTACTCTGTGACTTTGGACAAGTAACGGTTCAGTTTGATGCTTCAGTTTTCTCATCTGCAAAATCAGAACATATTACTGAACCAATTTCATGGGGTGGTTTTAAGAATTAAATGAGATAGGGCATGTAAAGAGTTTGCTTGATAAGTAAACACATACATATACTCAATATTAGCAGTTACAAATGTTAATTCCAAGTTGGCTCTGGTAAATTTTTTTAAAATTAGTTGATTAAAAAACAGGCTTATCAGCCAGGCACAGTGACTCACACCTGCAATCCTAGCACTTTGGGAGGCCGAGGCAGGATAACTAGACTGCCTGAGCTCAGGAGTTCAAGACTACTCTGGGCAACACGGTGAAACCCTGTCTCTACTAAAAATACAAAAATTAGCCAGGCATGGTGGCGGGTGCCTGTAGTCCCAGCCACTTGGGAGGCTGAGGCAGGAAAATCATTTGAACCTAGGAGATGGACGCTGTAGTGAGCAGATATTGCACCACTGCACTCCAACCTGGGCAACACAGCAAGACTCCATCTCCACAAAATTTACTGCTCTGTACCTCTAACAATCTTCTAAGAATCCCTGCTTCCTTTTTTTTTTTTTTTTTTTTAGCGCACATGAGCTTGGTTCCTCAGGCAATTATTTTACAATTTTCATTGTTGGCCATAATTGCAGTGCCATCAAATTACCAGCACAATTGGATTTGTAAAGAATAGTCACCCATATTTATAAATGATTTGCTTATAAAAATATGTTAAAGCTGGGCGCAGTGCTCATGCCTGTAATCCCAGCACTTTGGGAGGCTGAGGCAGGCGGATCACCTGAGGTTGGGAGCTCGAGACTAGCCTGACCAACATAGAGAAACCCCATCTCTACTAAAAATACAAAATTAGCTGCTGGGTGTGGTGGCACATGCCTGTAATCCCAGCTACTCAGGAGGTTGAGGCAGGAGAATCGTGTGAACCCGGGAGGCGGTGGTTGCAGTGATCCAAGATTGTGCCATTGCACTCCAGCCTGGGCAACAAGAGTGAAACTCCATCTCAAAAAAAAAAAAAATCTGTTAAAAATATTAACTTAAAAATTTAAAGTACTTGTTTAGCACATAATCTGGCATTTAGTCCATTTTACATTACAACTTTTTATTCTTAACAGCAAAAATGTCTTCTAATGATTTAAATAGTTTGGGAAATATTGACATTTAGGGGCTGATAAAATACTTTTGAATGTCAGGTGGCCATCTACCTGGCAATTCCAAATAAGCATAATAAAAAATATTCCATGTACCACACATTTTTTTTTCACTTGGCGTGGGGTATAGAAACAAAAACCCATCACCAATCATAAATCCAGCTGCTCATGTATGCCTTATCAATGATTATGTATCTTGTGGGAACTTTCTGAAAAGGACAAATATTCTAACATGTAGAGCTTTTTCTCTACAAAAAGAACATCAGAGCTAATGAAAAACTCATGTTGTTTCTGTTTCTGGGGATATTGTAACAAAGGAAATAAATTGCATGTTTTTCTACCTTTTTAGATAATACAGTATTTTGCAAACTTGCCATGATTTTGAGGGTCAAATAAAATAATACTATCTAAAATTTAAAAATTAGGTTATCCTGGCTGGGTGCAGTGGCTCATGCCTATGATCACAGCACTATGGGAGTTCAAGGCGGGTGGATCACCCGAAGTCAGGAGTTCAAGACCAGCCTGGCCAACATGGCGAAACCCCGTATCTACTAAAAATACAAAAATTAGCTGGGTGTGGTGGCACGTGCCTGTAGTCCCAGCTACTCCGGATGCTGAGGCAAGAGAATCGCTTAAACCTGGGAGGTGGAGGCTGCAGTGAGCCTAGATTGCACTACTGCACTCCAGCCTGGATGACAGAGCAAGACTCCCATCTCAAGAAAAAATAAATAACAAATAAAAATTAGGTTATCCTGCAATTCTGCCATGTATCTCCCTAGCATGTGAAACTAGGTGGTAGAGAAGATACAGCAACAGAAGATGTATCAAAGTGATCTGAGTGTTATACAAAGTGGTAACTAAAAACCCTTAAATTTAACTTAGAAGACAGGCTATATTTACTGAAGAGGGAGAGTCAATATGAGGCCTAGAAAATGGAAGACAATTCATTCCCAGGCATGGTGGCTGACACCTGTAAGCCCAGCACTTTGGGAGGCCTAGGCAGGAGAATCGGGAGTTCAAGACTAACCTGGGCAACAAAGCAAGACCCCATCTCTAAAAAAGTAATAAATTAACCAGATGTGGTGGAGTGTACCTGTGGTCTCAGCTACTCAGGAGGCTAGGCAGGAGGATGGCTTGAGCCCAGGAGGTTGAGGCTGCAGTGAGCTGTGATCATGCCACTGAACTCCAGCCTGGGTGACAGAGCAAAGACCCTGTCTCTATAAATATAAAAATTAAAAAATCATTGGTGTGGGGCCAGGTGTAGTGGCTCACACCTGTAATCCCAGTACTTCGGGAGGCCAGGAGTTTGAGACTGGCCTGGGCAACATAGCAAGACCTCCATCTCTGCAAATAAAAAAATTAGCTGGACGAGGTGGTAAGTGCCTGTAGTCTCAGCTACTTGGAGACCGAGGTGGGAGGGTCTCTTGAACCCAGGAATTGGAGGCTACAGTAAGCTACAATTGTGTCACTACACTCCAGCCTGGGCAAGAGTGAGACCCTGTCTCTATAATACAAAAAAGTAAAAAAAATTCATTGGTGTAGCACTGGCATTGTGTGTCTGCCCTGACTGGTATACTCAAAGATGTCCCTATGACTGGCTAGGTCAACTAGCAGAGAGCCAAGAAGCAGACTATCATAGTCGGACAGTGTTAGGCAGTATATTGAGTAGCTCCACCCATGGTGCTTCCAACTCAGACTTAGGATTTTACTTTGCTTCCATGACAACTTGTCTACTGCACTCATTAAACGTTAAGTATCCAGATCCTCTTCAAAGTTATATACTTGATTTCGGCCAGGCATGGTGGCTCACGCCTGTAGTTCCAATACTTTGAGAGACTGAGGCAGGCAGATCACTTGGGGTCAGGAGTTCAAGACCAGCCTGGCCAACATGGCGAAACTCTGTCTACTAAAAATACAAAAATTTTAGCCGGATGTAGTATTGTGCACCTGTAATTCCAGGTACTTGGGAGGCTGAGACGTTAAGAATTGCTTGACCTCGGGAGGCAGTGCTTGCAATGAACTGGGATCGCACCACTGCACTCCAGCCTGGGTAACAGAGCAAGACTCTGTCTCAAAAACAAAAACCAAACAACAATAACAACAAAAAAGTCATATACTTGCTTTAAATGAATAATCTGGGATCACAATTTTAAACCAAAAATAAGCAATTTTCAAAGTACTCTCCATTAACGTCTCTCGCATAACCAAACCAAAGATAGCATACTATAAACAAGGCACATTACTTGAGCTTATTTCATCTATGCAAGTCTTAGCATACATATTGAAACAGAAAAAAGATTCCAGAAGTTTCTAATTAACCATCATACATCTAGTATCCACAGAAAAATGTCACCTATTAGTTTGTGTCAAAACTGTCAAATGATGCAGTCATATACATGCTTTAAAAGATACATGGTAGCCCAAAAAATGTCAGTTGTCTTATTCTGTTTTGCATCTCAAATCCTGCTATGAAACAAGGTAGTTTCAAACAAACCATTGTGGATTATAAGCTACGTTATTTACCATATACAACTACAGTCAGTTCTTTTTACTCATAGCAGTTATATTCTATGAAATCACTATAGGCCAGGCCCCATGGCTCACGCCTGTAATCTCAACACTTTGGGAGGCTGAGAAGGGTTATCACCTGAGATCAGGAGTTTGAGACCAGCCGGGTCAACATGATGATACTCTGTCTCTACTAAAAATGCAAAAATTAGCCAGGCGTGGTGGTGCACGCCTATAATCCCAGCTACTTGGGAGACTGAGGCACAAGAATCGTTTGAACCCGGGAGGCAGAGGCTGCAGTGAGCCGAGATTGTGCCACTGCACTCCAGCCCGGGCATCAAGAGCAAGACTCTGTCTCAAAAAAGAAATAAATCACCATGAACACTGAATTAGAAAATACAGGTTGAACATCCCTAATCCAAAAAGCTCCAAAACCCAAAACTTTTGAGTGCTGATATGACACAAGTGGAAAATTCCACACCTGACCTCATGTGATGGGTCACAGTCAAAACTTTGTTTCATGCACAAATTTACTGAAAATACTGTATAAAATTACATTCAGGCTGTAACGTGTATGAAATAAATTGTGTTTAGACTTCAGTCCCATCCCCAAGATCTCATTCTGTATATGTGAATATTCCAAAATCCCAAGCATTTCTGAAAAGGGATAATCAACCTGTACCAAATTGTTGCCCCCCCTAGAGGAAAGACAGGGTTAGGTTCCTGTAAGCCTGTGACATGTCCAGCAATTAATACATGACCTTGTTTTATGTGTTTCTGTTGAGATAACTTATTTAACATACATTAATACTGAACTCATATACCTCATGACACCCATGCCTGAAAAAAAGCCTCCCTAACACCCATGTTCTCCAAAAGGCTCATCTCTTCCTGCTTGTGCTGAGGAACACCAGGTAACACTTCTGCACTATCCTTGGGGCCATTTTAAACAGCAAAATCCACCCACAAAAGGCACAAAAATGTCAAGAACATAGTACTCAAGAGACCATGAAAGGGCTACTCGTCTGGAAGTGTGATGTCAGGTGACGCAAACTTTTTGTTGCTCTGTACGTCCATGAAAGCAGCATATAGGGGTTACAAATAAATTTTAGTGAGCAGGCAAATTTGCAAATATGGAATCTGCAAATGAGGATCAACTGTTTCCTTAATTCCTGCAAGAATCCAAATGTCTACTCTCCAGAGCTGTTGGCTCTAGCCACTTAGTTTGCTACACCTGAAAAAGCAGACATTTCAAGAACACATGAATGACTTATCTTCGAATTCACAACAAATACTGACTTCCAATCAGCTACCTAACATAGAAAGCTATAACCCAACCTGGCACTAGATTTTGGAACTAGTGTGTGAACTTTATAGATCTGACTTCAAGTGTCTCAAAATAGCCAGCTCTTTTAAATCCTCAAAATTTGAATCATTTTGTATTACAATTTTGAAAAAATAAGGTGTTTCTCTGCCTTCTTAACACAGTGAAGAAAATCTTTCAGAAGAAATTGTAATGAACCACCAGCCCGAGAGGCTATGTCTGTAGTGAGGCAAAACACAAAATAATCAGGATCCCCACTGGATGCACTGTTCTATGCTAAAAGGTAGGAGGGTGGAGTCTGTATTATCTTGAGTTTCAAAAGAAGCCAAAGTGAAAAGCATCCTAGGTACAGAAGCATCACTAGGCTTCATCAGCAGGGAGGGCTGCCACTGTCACAAGCCAGGGGTTTGTTTGGATTTATTTAATCCCAAAGGTTAATAGAATTGTTTATTTAGCATGGAATGAGATAACCACATGTTTAACTTAGAAAGCTAACTCTGGCAGTAGTCCACAGAGAATGATGGGTTAGAAGTTAAAACTCAAAAGTGTAAATTGCCTGGGTTATCAGTTTTATGCAGATACCCTATACCCCAGGCCAGATCTTGTAAATCCATCCTCCTAAAAGAACCCCGTATCTTCACCTTTAACAAGTACTTGGGGTATTACACTAAAATTAAGTCACAATCATGAACTACCAAATTAAAGACCTTACAAAAATAAGGTTTAAAACTAATCATAACTTTTAACACTTTAATATTAAAACCATACCAAAGCTTATCTTATCTACATCATCTTCAAGAGTAGCTGTCATTGTTTTTTATATGATGTAAGAGTTTAAGCTAATAATCTCACAGCCTAGAAACCTCAATATAATCATAAACTGGCAGGCCAGGCATGGTGGCTCATGCAGGAGGACACCTTGAGCCCAGGAATTCAAGAACAGCCTGGACAAAATAGGAAGACCCCACCTCTACCCGCAAAAAAAAAACCCCATAAACTGGTTTATCTTCAAAAGCTGATGGGTGTCAGTCTTGTACATGAAATATTAAGATCATAATCCATATGGAAACCTTAACTCATAAAATGCACTACAGGAATTGTCTTGTGCCTTTTACATAAAACCAATAGACTCCTTGAACTTAACAGTACATTTTTCAAAGATTCTTATGTCAGCTCAGCACCATTAAGATATTACCTATTTATGCATGGCAATTATAAAGACTTTGAAAAAAAGCAAAACCGTGCACTGTTTAAGGAATTTTTATTAAAGCAAGAATTTTATAATCCAAATTACGTTTCCTTGCTCAGTTATCAATTCTGTTATTTAAAACAGAACTGACATTTTGAGCTATTCCACAGTAAAGAATTACAAAATTAAAGAAAGGAATGCTTTAAATTTTTGTACTTTGCTGAAAATTCTTTTTCCCAGGGTCTATAAAACATTAATTTGTTTTTATATTTTACTATTTTTTTGTGTTTTTTTTTTTTGTTTTTAAATCAGTAAGTAATCTAGGACTAGCATTATGTTTGCTAGACCTGGCATTTGCTCGGTACATAAGGTTCAAAGTTTCCTTTCCTTTTTTTATTTATTTTATATTTTGCAATGTTTTTTTTCCATAATATTTAAGTTTTTCGATGTTTAGATATTTTTCTTCGGTGAAGCACAAGTTTCTTTTCGTGGTCCCTGATCAATCTGTAAATGTTAAAAAAATAAATTAAGACCAGGACTATCACTTGTCAGTAGCAAATTAAAGCCCTTAGCCAAATCCAATGTAGCTGACTGTTTTTATCTATAGTTTTATTGGAACACAGCCATAACTGTTCATTTGTATATATACTGTATACGGTTGTCGTGACATGGTAACATTGGAACAAGATCATTTCAGAGATAACATGGTCCTCAAAGCCCAAAATATTTCCTATCTGGCCCTTTACAAAAAAGATTTACCAATCCCTGGTCCTGATCCTGGCTGCACTACTCAATTTCTTGGGAGTAATGAAAGACAGCAGTAGAGACCCAAGGACATCACCCGAAAAGGAAAGGTGTAACTATGAAAGCCAACCTGTGACAGGCCATTTAATATATATTACTATACAAAATCTGACAGGGCGCAGTGGCTCACGCCTTGTAATCTCAAGACTTTAGGAGGCAGAGATGGGCAGATCACTTGAGGTCAGACGTTTCAGACCAGCCTGGCCAACACGGCAAAACCCCGAGTCTAGTAAAAATACAAAACTTAGCTGGGCATGGTGGCATGGGCCTATAATCTTAGCTGCTTGGGAGGCTGAGGCAGGAGAATTGCTTGAACCTAGGAGGCAGAGGTTGCAGTGAGCCGAGATCGCGCCACTGCACTCCAGCCTGGGTGACAGAGCAAAACCCCATTTCAAAAAAAAAAAAAAACCTGAAAGTGCTGGGATTTTAAGAATCCAACAGTTAACGGCTAAAATTCCTTTAATTCCTCTATAGTTAGTTCTACTTTTCCTTGAAAAATTAGCAATACATTTAAATGACCTGTAAAATGATCTTTTACTACATACATTTCAAAAATATGCTCAACAAACGTAATAAAAGATGAAGAAAATAAGCTTAGAACAATAAACCAGAGGGAAAAGCTCACTTTAAACAGTTGGAACACCGGTGGCACTGTTAACTGCTTTCTGGGCAGCCTCTTTAGCTTGGTGGGCTTGTAGTACAGCTACAGCTTCATCAACCTAAGAAAGGTGCAAACAGATAAACTGGTTCAGGAAAGGAAATAAAGAGTTTCATATTGGTAACATACCAATTCCCAACAAAGATAAGTTTCTTCCCTCAGATGAAAGTATAAATTGTTACGTTAAACTATATACATTCAATTTTGAGTTCCATTACACCATTATTCTAGAATTATGAATCGCCCCCTTGCACTTCTCTTTCCTTGTCCCCCCATGCTCGAAAAATATTTCTGTCTCCACTAGAGAAAGCAGCAGCAGTTGAGAGTATGACTGTTGGAGCTGATGGGATTTGAAGCCAGGTTCTGCCACTTAAGAGCTGTGTAGGCATTTGGCAAATTACTCAGCCTGTTTCAGTTTCCCTATCTATAAAATGGGGATAATAGCACCACAGGTTATTATGCAGATTTTACAATTGTACATGGCTTATATATAACATGATATAAGTGTTCTGTACAATTAAGTCCCCATAAAAAGCCATGTAATAACTGTGTAAAGAGGCAACATGGTAAATAAATTTAAATCACCTTAGAACGGAGTGACTCAGGAGACTCGAGCATATGAAGAAGTTCTGAATTATCAATCTCCAACAACATGCCAGTGATTTTACCAGCAAGAGTAGGGTGCATGGCTTGAATAAGAGGAAACAGCCGTTCACCTAGGAACAGAAACATTCAAAAACTCCCTTCAATAAGAAAAATAGTTTTTAACTGCATTGAATTACCACATTAAACTGGGGTTTAAGAACCGTACTTCTGTCTTACGTATATAATAAACCATAATCCACAATTTCATTATGTCTTCATGGGAACAACAGAGTTAAGAAAATCAGCCACGAGGCAATTAACTCTTGACATTATCGGCTTGCCAATGAAGCAATGTTACCATTAGATTGTCAAATCGGTGTTCAGGCAAAGTCACAAATTTTCTTCTCATTTGCTTCCAAATTCCTTATCTCAAAAATGTAGTGAGGGCCCACGGTGACTAATGCCCTACTACCCTATTTATTACTAACAATACATTTCCTTATTGGCTTTCCAGTGGTTTTAATTAGGCAGACCAACTGTGTATCATAATCATTCATGCCAATTCAGATCAATTCCACTGCCCTAGTTGTCAATTTTAGGTACAAACGGTGCGTAAGTGATTCCTATATTTTCTAGTCTCTTTAAACTGGCAAGGTGAGACGAAAGTACTCACCCAACATTTGCTTTTGCTCTTGAGGAGGGGCAGATGCCAACATGGAAGCAGTCAAAGGTTCCTGACCTTGTACATGAACAGCAGGCTAGACAGAAAATGAGAACTTAAGTTTAAAGCACAGAAAAAAAGGCAAATACAGTCATCAATGGACATCTGCTGAAGTGGTAGACTTCCATCGAAACATGAGGTGGAGAAGTTGAGTGAGTGAATCAGAGGCCAAAGTAGTTATTATATATCATATACCATAGATATATATATATATATTTTTGAGATGGAGTCTCGCTTTTTCGCCCAGGCTGGAGTGCAATGGTGCAATCTTGGCGCACTGCAACCTCCGCCTCCCGGATTCAAGCAACTTTCCTGCCTCAGCCTCCCCAGTAGCTGGGATTACAGGCATGTGCCACACCACGCCTAGTTAATCTTTGTATTTTTAGAGCTGGGGTTTCACCCTGTTGGCCAGGCTGGTCTCAAACTCCTGACCTCAAGTGATCCACCCGCCTCAGCCTCCTAAAATGCTGGGATTACATATAGGTGTGAGCCACCACGCCCGGCCCATAGCTACTTATAATAGTTGTTTTAGACCAGGCATGGTGATTTAGGATGTGAATTTCTGGCTGCTTGTCCAATTCCTGAAGCATAAGACATCTTACGTACTATCATATTAGCAGGATGATCCAGATAGGCTAAGCTCTCAAAAATCTATCATGCAGGTGTCTTCACATTTTTTCTTTTGAGACAGAGTCTTGCTGTCACCCAGCAGGGATTACAGCTTGCTGCAGCCTCAAACTCCTGGGCTCAAGCAATCCTCCTGCCTCAGCCTTCCTAGTAGCTGGGACTACAGGCATGTGCCACCACATCCAGCTAGTTTTCTTTGTGGAGACAGGGTCCTGCTATGTTGCCCAGGCTGGTTGGTCCCAAACTCCTGGTCTCAAGCAGTCTGCCTGCCTCAGCCTCCCAAAGTGCTGGGGTTACAGGTGTGAGCCACTGTACCCAGCTGTCTTCACACCTTTGATTTCACCCAAGAAATGTGATTTTTATTAAGAAATCATTAAATCCATACCTGTTGCATTGTAACTTGTGGCTGTGCATTAAGATGTTGCTGAGGATTGCGAACTCCTGCAGCATATTTATACTGTGGAACGGTGCGGACAGCAGGAGTAGCTGCAGCAGCTGCAGCTGCAGGACGTGGACCCATTGTCTGTGTTGATGTGTTAGCTAAAAAATAAGAACGTTTTGTATTTTTATCTTGCTCTTTCAAATTGGTGATCAATTTTTACAGGAAGGATTAAGACTCACCAACACGCTGTGTTGACATGACTCGTGGAACCTGTGAAGAAGCTGGTCTCATAGTACTAAATGGTGGTCTAGGAGCAGCTGGGCGGATAGCACCGGGCATATTTTGGAATGCTGCATTTTAAAGATTTGAATATACATTAACTGGGAAAATTTACTGACTGAAAAGTGTTCATGCTATTTTCTTTGATCGGAGGTTTGCATAAAAGACTAAAAAGTGACAAAGCTTTTTAAAGCTGAGTCTTACATCTGCCATTTTCCCAGACTCAAGAGCATCAGTAAGTAAAAACATTAATTCATACAGGATGAGTACTTATAAATATACCTGGAACAAAATCATGATAAAATTCTAAGTGCTCCCAGCCGGGCCAACAGGGCAAAATCCCGTCTCTACAAAAAATTTTAAAAATTAGCTGGGTGTGGTGGTGTGTGTGCCTGTAGTCCCAGCTACTTGGGAGGCTGAGGCCGGAGGATCACTTGAACTCGGGACATGAAAGCTGCAGTAAACCAAGATCATGCCACTGCACTCCAGCCTGGAAGACAGAGTGAGACTCTGTCTAAAAAAATAAACTCTAAGTACTCTTGGAATATAACGTACTGTTCCACAGGACAAGACTTAAAATGCCACGACTCTGATTCTCATACATGATTAAATGGAACGAGACCTTTAAAACTGTGGCCTAACAAAATACGAAACTGGCTGGGTACCACAGCTCACGCCTGTACTCTGAACACTTTAGGAGGCTGAGGTGGGCGGATGACCTGAGATCAGGAGCTCGAGACGAACCTGGCCAACATGGTGAAACCCCATCTCTACTAATAATGCATTAAGTTAGCTGGGTGTGGTGGTGGGCACCTGTAATCCCAGCTACTCTAGAGGCTGAGGCAGGGAGAATCGCTTGAACCTGGGAGGTGGAGGTTGCAGTGAGCCGAAATTGAGCCACTGCACTCCAGCCTGGGGCAACAGAGCGAGACTCTGTCTCAAAAATAAATAAATAAATAAATAAATAAATAAATAAATAAATAAAGAAGAGCTGTACCTATTCCCAAAACTCTTATAAAGGAAATCAAACCACTGTAGACATTACTATCTTAGCACTGTTTTTAAATGCTATAAAAATGAACGTCCATAACCACAAATTACGTGAAATGCAATAGTTAACCTAACATTGATATAGAAGAGCTGTTTTACCCAATGAGTATTTTTAAACTCAATCCCCAACCTTAATTAAAAGAAAAAATACTTACGATGAGGTCTGGCACCCTGAGCAGTCCAGCGAGGACTTGGTCTTAGTTGAGCAATTTGGCTAGGAGGATAGTATGCAGCACGGTTCTGAGTCTGCAGGGAAAAAAAAGCACATGAGTTTATCAGTTGAAGAAAAAAGCAAGTAACGCAATAAATTATACGTACTTTTTCAAAACATTTACCAGCCCTTCACACTCAAGCATTTTTTCCAACTCAATCATAATTCACCTTTCTTAATGTTTCACATTTGGGGGGCATGGGGCATAAAAAACACTAGAAATGACCAAATATGAAATCCTTCATGGTTCTGGTTGCCTCCTAAAACCTACCTGTGGGATAGCTGCCATGAAGTAACCTGAAGGAGGTGCTGGCTGGTAGGGGTTGATTACAGGGTTGGGCACAGCTCGTACACTTGCCATTCTCTGCATATACTGGTTAGTGAGGTGAGCCTGGCGCTCTTCTTTGCGCTGAGCTAAAGCTACATACAATGGCTTTGTGGCCACAATTCTACCGTTCATTTCTGTAACTGCTTTAGTGGCTTCTTCTGGGGAGGAGAAACATACAAAACCAAACCCTTTGCTGCGACCACCCTCCATCATAACCTATTAAAAGGAAAAAAAAAAAAAAAGTTAATGCAATGGTAGAATGAGGCACATAAAAAGAGTATTACAATTTAGACAATGATAAATCACCGAATCAAATAACTAAACCATATTAATGCTTAATCTTGTATTCACCCATTGAGTTCACAATTTTTCCTTAATACCCAAGTTACTAAGGGCAAACTACACATATGCACTACCCTAGTCAAGCCAAAGAACTGACAGAAGTGAAGGCCGCAGAGAAACTTTTAAAGATTTTAGATACTGAATTTGATTGTATTTTCAATATTAAAATTATCTAAATAAATACATCCCAGGTCTACTAAATGGGCTTTTGGGCACCACTGGAAGCATTTCCCAATTAAATTGTGACTACTCTAACAATTCAAGCTGACAAGATGCTTTACTATGCCTTTGAGAAAAAAAGTAGTTGCATCTTACAATACCCACATCTTAAAAGTTTTCACATTCAAGAGCAGAGGATCCATAAATATTACACTACAAAGAACACTCAAGAGGAAGGTTCCTCTAAAATTGATTGCAAAGACCTTTTAAATGAGAAATGAAGACTTGCAAAGAACCACTCGCTAGGCCAGCAATATATATACGCGTGCTATAAAACTAAATTAACAATATGCGAGTGGCACAGGAACAAATGGTAATAAAATAGAGTTCAGAAATATACCCAAGCAATTATGGGAATTCATTGTGTTAAAAGTTAACATTTTAAAGTACTGGGGAAAAAGGACTTTGGGCTACTCAATACATGATACACTGGGACAAATGAAAAAATGTAGAACTCTTATTCACATTACATTGAAAAATCTTAAATGCCAGGTAGATTCTGAGTCTGAATGTAAAATGTAGAAATAGAAAGCCTTTCTAAGATCTCACACACACACACACACACACACACACACAAACTGAAGTCCATAAAGTGGAAAATCCGAAGAAAATATTTCCAATATAAAACAAATGTTCGGCCGAGCGTGGTGGCTCATGCCTGTAATCCTAGCACTTTGGGAGGCCGAGGCGGGTGGATCACCTGATGTCAGGAGTTCAAGACCAGCCTGGCCAACATGGAGAAACCCCGTCCTTACTAAAAATACAAAAATGAGCCAGGCGTGGTGGCAGGTGCATATAATCCCAGCTACTCAGGAAGCTGAGGCAGGAAAACTGCCTGAACCCAGGGGGTGGAGGTTGCAGCGAGCTGAGATCGTGCCACTTCACTCCAGCCTGGGTGAAAGAGCAAAACTCCGTCTCAAAAAAATAATAAAACAAATGTTCCCTCAATCAGTAAAAAGACAATCAGCCAGGCACGGTGGCTCGCGCCTGCCCAACACTTTAGGAGATCACCTGAGGTCAGGAGTTGAAGACCAGCTTGCCCAACACGGTGAAATCCCATCTCTACTCAAAATGCCAAAAATTAGCTGAGCGTACGCACGCCTGTAATTCCAGCTTCTCGGGAGGCCGAGGAAGGAGAATCACTTGAACCTGGGAGGCGGAGGCTGCAGTGAGCTGAGATTGCACCACTGCACTCCAGCTCAGGCGAGAGTGAGACTCATCTTTAAAAAAGGCAAAAAAATAAAAAATAAAAAATAAACCCTCCTAAGTTTAAGCATTTGCGTTGTGCCACATTAAAAGCACTCTTGGGCCGCATGTGGCCTGCAAGCAGCAGGCTGGACAAGCTTGGCATAAGCCCAGGAAAGGCTGAGGCTGCAGTGAGCTGTGACTGTGCCATGCCCCTGCACTCCAACCTGGGCAACATAGTAAGATCCTGTCTCAAGAAACAGAAAAATATCCATGCTTCACACATTCAAAATATGCTGATGCACAACACTCAATTTAAACAACATCCAGGGAACACACTGAAGACAAAAACATTCAGGAATAAATTCTATCATACTCTAAGTACTCTTACATAAAAAGCATAATCTGAAACACAAGACAACCATAGGACTTCCATCTTTCTTGTATTCACACACCTTTCCCCTAACATTTCCTCACTCTCACAGAAGCTTCCCCGGGCTTGCCAGGAAAAGCTGACTAGAAAGATCAGCCACAGCGTCATTCCAGTTCAGCTGAGTTGTAATTTTTTCTATGCACTCTTCCCAAACCCCAGCAAAATTACATATGCACAAAACTTTGCATATAGAGGGACTCTTGGCCCACGGACACTAGACAAAAACATCTAGAAGAAAACTTCTTAAATCAAGATTTCAGAATCTGTACTAGAATACTACTGTTGTGTTTCTTAATCTCTCACTTCAAGTAAAAGAAAATACGATCTCTATTTTTACTGCTAGGGGGCAGGGGAAGGAATTGGGGCTTGACTACCCAGAATGAATTGTAGACATGAACAAACAGATCAGAACTATACTAACAATTATAAGTCCCTAATAAATTGCTTCAGTAAAATGACTAATTGTTGGAATACTGCATATCATGTGAGGATTATCAGTCTTCCTTAGCAAAGAGTTCAGCACTTGCCATTTATAAGTTAACCCTTAGGCTACGACAACTACTTCAAATGTGAATATAAGTTTTAGAAGTAACGAAGCAAACACCTCTCTAGTGGCTATAATTAATGCAAAATTTATATACATATATCTACATGTATGAATTTTTATCAAACCTAAAAAAAACTGCACCATATGTTTTCTTACCTTTGCACTAGTGATTGTACCAAATGGAGAAAACTCTTTCCGGAGACGTTCATCATCAATACCATCATCAAGATTTTTCACATAAAGATTAACACCCTAAAAAGAAGAAAAGAAAACTATAGAAAAAGAAAACCATGGTGGTACCTAATTACATCTCCTATTATTTTATCCCATGTTTCTTCTCCTATTCCCCTCTCAAACCCTCCAGTTACCTGGGAGTAACTGAAATCAACGTAAAATAGGTTTCCTCATCCCTGTCTTATTTTGCTTGTTCAATTAAAAATGAACCTGGTATCTGGTGATCCTATCTTGCTTCATCTGTTCAAATTTGCGCTTAAGTTCCGTCTGCCGTTCCACCTTTTTCTGAGCTCGACCAACGTAAATTTGTTTTCCATTGAGCTCCTTTCCATTCATCTCATCCACAGCCTTTCAAAAAAAAAAAAAATCACAAAACTTTCAACTTATAGTTCATTTCCTTAACAGTTAAGACGAATTTGTTAAGTCACAAAAGCTAAAGACAAACCCATTCCAAAATCTCAAGGTTTTGGGACAACATAGGTTACCAATTTATACTCTCAAAGCTAATGCATAAAATGCAAATAACTGAAAATATAAGAACATGTAAAATAGCTATTAGTATGCACATAAACTTCAACACAAGAGCAATTCAACTTTGCACCCCCTTCTTCTTGCTGAATACAGACCACTTACTTTCTGTGCATCTTCATGCCTTTCAAAGCTTACAAATCCAAATCCTTTGGATTTTCCACTTTCATCAGTCATTACTTTCACACTTAAGGCAGGCCCTAAAAAATTTTTTTAAATAAATCAAAAATATTCCATACAATATTCATGTTATACATTTCAAATTTCAATATGCAAAGACAAAGCCACGAAAAAAATGAGATAAAATTTCAAAACTCCATAAATTGACTCCTCCCTCCCACCTTGAAAGACACTTTATTATTAAGAAGGTAAATACCTTCCCTCCCCTGAAGGATTCCTCCTTCCATTTAAGGAGGTTTACTTTAAATGGCTGTAAAAAGTTTCATTCTCAGCTCTAGCACAAAACAGAGTTGCGTTTTTTACCCAATAATTTGAAGCCTTCCCTTTTCTATATAGTATCTCATTCCATCGCCCAGGCTGGAGTGTAGTGGCACAATGAATAAGCTCACTTTAACCTCAACTCCTGGGCTCAAGTGATCCTCCTGCCTCAACTTACCGAGTAGCTGGAACTACTGGCCCACATACCACCATGCTTGGCTAACTTACTTTTTGTAGAGATAGGGTCTTGCCATGTTGCCCAGGCTAGTCTCAAACTTGTGGCTTCAAGTGATCTTCCTTCCTTGACCTCCCCAAACGCTAGGGTTACAGGCATGAGCCACTGTGCCAGACCAATTTGATTTTCTTTGTATCAATTAAGACACAAGTATTTATTAAGCCTTGGCCTACCTGACTTTCAATAGGGAGTGGAGGGAATACATGGTTGGACTCTTTGGTAAGACACAGGTGATTTAGGAATTTGAAACACAGGAAAAAAAATTTTTTTTTAAACACACAGGTGAATTACCGGGAGGAGGAAGCATTTATTTCTGAAGACATGTTTTCCCCTAACTCCCTCTAAAGTGGGAGAGATAAGTAACTGAGGCAGGTGGTCTCTCAAGCAAGTGGGGCAGAAAAGGTTAAAAATCACATTTGATTACAGAAATTTAGAAGATGTATGGGCCAAGGCAGATTTTCTGCTGAATGTGCCTCTCTCCTGAGGCCAAAGAAAATATGACATATTCACATATTTGTGGTCAACTTATGCAGCATTACTCATGGGATAGGTAGTTAACAACATCAACTTTTACAAATAGCTTCTAATTAAAAGATATTAAGAAACACGATAGTTGAAATATATAAAAGACAGCAGCTAAAGACAATTTGGGGGCTGAGCTGTGAAACATGATGTCACTTTCTACATTTTATATTATCTTTGTGCAAAATCGTATGTTTTTTGCTCTAGTGGAGGGCTCAATGTGACATGCTAGCATGACAATAAGCTATTACATTTCCTGGCCAGGCGCAGTGGCTCACATCTGTAATCCCAGCACTTTGGGAGGCCGAGGTGGCTGGGATCACTTGAGGTCAGGAGTTGGAGACCAGCCTGGCCATCATGGTGAAACCCCGACTCTACTAAAAGTACAAAAATTAGCTGGGCATGGTGGCGCACACCTGTAATCCCAGCTACTCAAGGAGGAGATAGGAGAATTGCTTGAACCTGGGAGGTGGAAGTTGCAGTGAGCCAAGATCACGCGACTGTGCTCTCCAGCCTGGGTGACAGAGCAAGAGTCAAAAAAAGAAAAAAAAAAAAAAGTACTAGATTTAGTATTATATTTCCAAATTCTTTATTATTTGACATACTAAAAAAAGCAAGCCACCTCTAAGTTCAACAAAAAGTGCAAAGGGCAGGGTCAAGCAAATCATCTGCACGTTTACGCTTAAAAGTTATTTTCTGTTACATCCCTACCTAAACTAAGGCTGGTTTGTGCTTCATTAATTTCAAGTTTTACGAAGTTATTTTTAAATGCAGGAAATAAGTATTTTAAATCCCAAGGAATCACTGGAAAATCTGGATTTTTGGCCTCATTGCTGAAAATCATTGTTTAAAACTGCTTAAACATGATGTTGCTTAAACTGACCAGCTTTATTGTCCTATGAGACTGCATTCCACTGTAAGCTGGCTGTGTCAAATGTATACTTCTGACGACACGGGATCTCTAATCACATACACGTGCACACACACATATATATATCTCCAGCCTCTTAATGTAAAATATTTTAAAATCTGTCCTAATTACTTAGTCATATCCTACTGTGCTAATCTAATGCTATTAACCTTTAACCTGGATAGAATTCTATTTATGTGTAATAGATGGCCAGCAGCTTAATCCTAATAACCACAAATATTTTAAAGTACCACGTAAGTCTAATTTTATTGACTTTTTTAGTATAAAGTAATAGCTAAAATTAACATTGAGCACTAATTCAGAACTTTGTGTGTAAAAATTTAATTAAGACACATTACCAAACTTGCCAAAGAGGTCCTTAAGGCGCTCATCATCCATGTCTTCTCCAAAATTCTTGATGTAAACATTGGTGAATTCTTTTGCCCTAGCTCCAAGTTCAGCTTCTCGTTCTTTACGAGACTTAAATCGTCCAACAAATCTAAGATACACAAGGACTATAACATTAGACACTATTTTATAAAGTTCAAATTAATTAAGCCTGATGGTTGGTTTTGTTATTGTTACTGAGAATATTCAGAATCCCTAATAAAGAGCACTCTACAGAAGAGAAATAGAGCCATAATTTAAGATATGACACCATGAAATACATGAATAAACCTCTAACTACAATCACAAAAAAGGAAACTTTTAATACACACTTCTCTAGCTAACCCAGGGTTAAAGGGATCACTCCCATCAATACAAATGAGTGGAAGTGCATGTGTACCATGCCAATAAAAAGACCTCAATCAAATTAAAAAGCTTTCATCATCATTTCAAAGTGGCCGTTGTGCTTTCTCTGCCATCTCCTAGAATAAAAATTTAAACTTCCCAATCCTGTACTCTAACATACAACAGCCTGACATAACTGCAGCATTTTCAACAAAATGACACTAAAATTTAATTTTTCCTGAATGTAACAGTAGTAATTCACAACAAGGATCACTGGGTTAGGCAGTGGCTCACACCTGTAATCCCAGCACTTGGGGAGGCCAAGGTGGCACAATCACTGGAGCCCAGAAATTCAAGTTCAGCCTGGCCAACATGGTGAAACTGTCTCTACTAAAAATACAAAAATTAGTTGGGTGTGGTGGTGTACACCTGTAATCCCAGCTACTTGGGAGGCTAAAGTACGAGAATCACTAGAACCCGGGAGGCAGAGGTTGCACCACTGCACTCCAGCCTGGGCAAGAGAGCAAGACCATGTTTCAAAAAAAGAAAAATAAAAAGAATAAGTATCACTGAAGAAGAAAAGGTAGCACGTGTGTCATAGCATATTGTAATACACAGCAAAGCAGAAGGAAAAACCATCTTTCATAATCTAACCCTAGTCATCTAAATCTCCTTATCTCTAACCTAGCTTTGGAATAAAAAGTAAAATAAAAATAATTGCCTTATCTCCCCACAAAATATGGTTGGTCTTCACTATGCTGTTAGTTTCATAAATGTTCTCAAAGGGAGTGTATTTCATTGTGGGAATCACTTTCTGCTTTGTAAATAAAGCTGCAACTTTTTTAATTGACAAGGTCTTGTTATTTTGCCCTGGCTGGAGTGTAATAACTGTTCATAGGCACAATCACAGCACACTACAGTCTTGGCTCAAGCATCCTGCCTCAGCTTCCCAGTGGCTGGGAAGAAAGGCACACTGCAGTAAAGCTGAAACTTTATGTACTTCTTCTTAGGACAGTTACAAATTTCCAAAAGAGTTATATCATTTTTACTCCAAACAGCAATATAGCATTCTTTTCTGGATCCTGCCAGGGTTGGGCTTGCTTTTTTTTCTCCTAAAGCACTGGTGACAGGCATTTGTAAGTACTAATTTTTTTTTTTTTAGACAGTTTCAATCTTGTCACCCAGGCTGGAGTGCAATGGCGCAATCTCAGTTCACTGCAACCTCCGCCTCCTGGGTTTAAGTGATTCTCCTGCCTCAGCCTCCCGAGTAACTAGGATTACAGGCATGTGCCACCACGCCCGGCTAATTTTGTATTTTTAGTAGAGATGGGGTTTCTCCATGTTGATCAGGCTGGTCTCAAACTCCCAACCTCAGGTGATGGGCACGCCTCAGCCTCCCAAAGTGCTAGGATTACAAGCATGAGCCACCGCGGCCAGACTTGTGAGTAATGTATGTCTCTCATTTTATAGTACTTAAGAGCAAATTATTTTGAGTTTCCTCACCTATAAAATGGGCTAATTTAACCAGTACCTCAAGAATTATGAATATTAGGTCTGAATTCCTGATTTTTCACTAATGCACTGATTTTGAAAAAGCTTCATATTTCTGTTTACCTATCTTCTGTTTTCCTTTTGGCATGAATGTTAATTATACTAAACCTGTTATTTGTATGTTATACTTATTGTGTAAAAAATTCAATTATAAAAATCAAGATTAGCTTATTTTCACTCCAGTACAACTGTATTCAATTTTCTTGTTATTCATCTTTATTTTTATTCTTTTATCTTATGTGT
Source organism: Mandrillus leucophaeus (assembly GCF_000951045.1). Classification (NCBI taxonomy): domain Eukaryota; kingdom Metazoa; phylum Chordata; class Mammalia; order Primates; family Cercopithecidae; genus Mandrillus; species Mandrillus leucophaeus. The sequence goes on from NW_012102588.1 coordinate 118,621, forward strand.
ATCTAACTTCTCCCTGACAAATATTAACTTAAAATGAATGATTTGGAATTATTAAAAATAAGATTCAAAATATGATTAGTTATTTATACTTACACTTTGCGATCATTTAGGAGCATTCCATTCATTTTTTCAATAGCTCGTTCAGCTGCTTCCTGCGTCTCAAAGTGTACAAATCCATAGCCCTTGGAACCATTTTCATCACAAACCACCTAGGGAAAAACGTATACCCATTTTTCTTTATTTGCTATTGATTTAACATTTGTTCAGTGTTGAGAAACAACCTGTTAGCCATCTAACCTGGATATTTGTGAAATAAAGATATCCATTACAGCACAGTTCCTATTTCAAGCACTAAACTAAAAGTAGCTCAACAATATAAACATGTTTACCGGACATTTTTGGCTTACCTTACATGAAAGGATGTTACCAAAAGCAGAAAATGTATCATACAGTGCTTTATTATCAATGGATTTGTCCAGATTTTTAATGAATATGTTGCCTACTCCACTTTTGCGAAGTGATGGATCACGCTGAGACCACATGATGCGTACTGGTTTGCCCTTTATAACATCAAAATTCATGGTGTCCAAAGCACGCTCCGCTGCAGAAAAGACATTTTCAGAGTCAATATTATTTTTGCTGGCTACTTTACATAAACTATGGTGAGTGGAGTGGGTGGACACATGGTCTCACAGTTGAACACTTCCTCTTTAAGCTTCAAGATGGCTAGACCTTTTCAAGTATCACACACTAGTGTAGGACCTAAATTGTATAAAGCAAAGACAAATACCAGAAGCCCCCGAAATTTCTCACATATAAAAGGATGCCATATTGCTAATAATTAATGAATTCCTGAAGCAATCTCTTGCCTTAATTGCCATTAAATCTAGAAGTACTTTTTTTCCCTAGTTAACAAAATCCAAATTCCTTCACATATGACCCATTTAATAGTATAAGACATTACCCAATAGATTTATCTACAAGCTGGAAGTAGTTTACAGATTTAAATAGTTTAACTTCTTCCCAACTACTTGCTAAAATTGATCATTTCATTGCTAATGACTAACACTATTATACGAAAACCAGTCCATTTCCTAAAAAATGAAAGTTTCTTAATTATTGGGAGGAGGGAGGATTTCAGTGATTCATGGCACAACTTCCATTTAAGAAAATGAAAGGCTAGACCAAGATTTGAATCATGCTTTCAAAAGCTAATGTGAAGTTGGACATACTTGGTTTCATAATCACAGAATTTTAAAAACACCAGGTCTGCAATATTCAGAAATCACTATTAACGCTTTCTTGACACATAAAATCAATTTCACTTTAGATCGCTGATTTTCTTAACAATTGATTTAGTTATTTCTGAATAGTGCTAGAAAATTTCAAAATCTACAATTAATTTCAGGGTCTATAAAGGATTGAATTGGATGTATTCCTGTACCATTAAAGGCTGTAAATGAAATAACACATCCTTAAATGAAAAGACTGGTCCCCCAAGAGAGGAAAAACAGTCCCTTTTTAAGTCCTGAAACCATTTCCACAAATTCCATGCCAATGTAAATTTAAAATTATTCACAGGACGAATTTTCCAGCCACCTTTTTTATAAATGAAAGTTCCAGTTTCTAGAATATAGTGATAATCAGCTGTTAGCTCATTATCAAGTGACCACACCTACTCAGCTTCCCTAGGTTTTTTTTTTTTTTTTTAGCTGACTTTGCTTGAGCTATTTTTCAATGAGTCACCTCTTCCTATGAAATTGAAAACTGGTCACTTTCAGAAGCTATTCTGCCTATCAATGTAGCAATAAGGTTTTAAAAAAATAAGAACAAGAAATCCACTGAATTAGTTGGATGGCAAATTGTACACACAGAACTAGACAAATGGAAAACTGCCATATTCTTTTCAGTAGTTAGGGTACTGGTCTTACTGGTACAGACTGATAATATATACTGTACACTGTAACCACGGCAACCTGAAGTTCAACTCTTCGAACCCCAAGAAACATAAAAACTGTTTTTTGGATTTAAAAACGTCAAGTTGAGAAAGAGTAACACTTTCAAGTTACCATTTTACGGTCTCTAGAATTCATTCCCGTCTTTTCTCTACCAACTCTTAGGTTGTGATAACCTGCCCCAAAGTTATCTACCCGCATCTGACACGCATTGATACATCCTGCCTAAAGTTGACAAGAACTGTTATGAAGTGACATTTGGAGTTACTGCTTACAGAGCAAAAGGGCAGGAAACCTGCAGTGCAGTTTTACAACTTCTGGCTCTGTGTCACTCAATATTCGCTTCCAAAATCAGTATCAATTTTACACAGTGAAGAGCTGATCAGTAACCTAAGTTCTACTGAATGAATGTTAATAGAAGCTTAAATTCCAACCTTAAGGCATTTTCTACTAAAATAAAAATGAATTCTTCTTATTTCTATTATTTGACACATATTCAAGTGGCCAGCCTGTAGGGGGGAAAAAGGCAAAATTGGGCTGTAAAATGGAATGAAGCTGACTTCTCAAAGCCAATTGATCTAAAGACAAATCCTAGCAACTCAACAGACCATCATAGATATTATCTGTTTACAAAATCGTATTTCTGTTAACTGTTTAGCTTCCAAATAAAAGCACAAAGTTAGCTGCATTTCCCCCCCATAAATTTCAAGCTCAATTTAATCTCTGTTGGTTTGTACTCAGTCATTTCCCAAGATTTACAAGTATCATGGGCCACTTTTAAAAAAAAAAAAAAGAGAAACTTGAAGTTCTTGCATGCTACAGGTAAGACTGGTCCAGTTGGAATTACACTAAAGTAATATTTTATAGCCAAAATTGACTATTTTATAAAGAAAAGCCCCTCAAAACGACAAGAACTATTTCAGAAGGTAACATATAATATACTCGAAAACTACCAGTATTGTGAATCTAAGGTAAAATTTAACTAAACAAGGTCTAAGTTGCCTGAGAAAACTGGCCTTCAAAGTGGTCGGCTCCCACAACCCCTCCTCCCACTCTGCCCTTTTAATGTTAAAGAAATGCTTGATCTCGGGGAAACCCCCAAATGCACGTCTCCAGTAATTTCCATTTCTAGATCCATCAGTCACTGATGAGTTCTGGGGAGTGGACTCACAAGCCTGAGGACCACCACCACATCACACATCGCCACAGGAACTTTATTCTAAGGCCTGGTGGCTCCCCCAGGCGACTGGGCCAGGAGCAGGAGCAGGCCTCGGGCCTGCGAGGTTACAGGGTTCAACACGTGGTATTTTTTGAGCACCGAACTGCACTTCCTCCCCAGGCTGGGGCGCCGGCAGGAGCTCCGGGTGGTGGGAGTGCCTCCACCTCTTACCCACGAAGGGAGCTCAGCGCTCAACGTCCCAGAATCCCGGGGCCACCGGCGGGAGCGCGGCGGAGGAACCGAATCTACCCACCCTCCCGGCGCGTCATCACCCTAAAGTTTGAGAGCGTCTGAGGCCGAGAAAATGGTCGCAAAGGAGGAAGTAGCCGGGCGTGCGGCTGCCGGCAGCGCGAGTCCCCGCCGGTTCGGGGAACGTGACTCCAGGGGCCCC
>NW_012102588.1:122625-123395 GCF_000951045.1 Mandrillus leucophaeus
CGGGGTGGAGGTCCCCCACGTAGAGCGAGGCCATGGGGTAGCTGGGGGCGCTGGGGTTCATGTCGGCACGGCTGCCCGCAGGGCCACAGGCCGCGACCTTTCCGTGAGAGGAGGAGAGCGAGTGCCGGGGCTGGGGGCCGGAGCCGGGGGGAGGGGAGCGGGAGCAAGCGCAGAGGGACAAAAATCAACCGGAATTGAAAACTACTCAACGGCCGCAGAACGGGGTCGATCCACTGCCGCTGGCTGCCGGTTGCCGGCGGGGAGGGAGGGTGGCGGTGTCGGGTCCGGGCAGCGGGAAGGCCTCGGTCTCTTGGTTCCTTCTTGGAGCTGCTGCGGGGCCGCGGGCGGGCGGGTCGGTCTCGGCTGCTTCACCGGGTTATTTTATAAAAGAGGAAGAAAAAAAAATAAAAGTCTCCGGCGGGGGAGACGCGGATTTTTTGTAAATTTTTTTGGGGTTTTTTAAAAGATTTTTTTAGATTTTTTTTGGATTTTTTAATAATAAATGTGTGTTCCGAGCCCGGAGCACACACTCCGCACTCTCAGCACTAACCGCCGGGGAGAAGGGGAAGCACCGCCTTCTGCACCCTGTACTTATACCCCCCGCCGCACTCGCCCCGCCCCCGCGCGTCTGACGCCAGGGCCCTACGCGAGCGTCAGCGCCGAAGGAGGAGGAGACGCGGAGGCCAGGGGGGAGGAGGGAAGAGAAAACAGCAGGAAAGAGCAGAGAGGAAGGGAGAGGTGGCGGCGGCGGAGGCTGCGTTGTGGGGGTG
>NW_012102588.1:131715-134670 GCF_000951045.1 Mandrillus leucophaeus
GATCCTCCTCCGTGTCTTCACTGGAGATTGTCGTTGGTCAAAGTGGATTTAATTTGGGATAGCTGTGTTGGGGGTCTTTGATCACTTCTTACCTTAAGGTGCTAGATTGGAGTCAGTGATTTGTGCTGCTTCTGCCAGACATTTCTTGGCGATAGAAACCAGGAGTGGAGAAAAATGAATGTTTTTCCTGAAAGTATGGGTTTGTCATAATCACTACTATATGGCACCACAGCCCTGCAACCAGACAAAATTAGGAATAGTCTAAAACAACGTCATTATAGATAAATAAAACAATTCTGCACATTAGTAGTGGGTTTTAATAGGAATGCTAAATTTAACGAATTGATAGTAATAAAAATCGGCTGTAGGAATGACATTAAATCAACATACAAATTCCACTCGAAAGTAGTAAAGTGCTTTTACAGTTTTTAAAGCACTTGCGTAAACATACTATCATTTGTTCCTGAGGGCAATCGTGTGTGGGAGGTGGAGCAAGTAGTAATAATTTTATTTTACTGTTAAGGGAACAGTGTCAAAGAAGTTAAATGACTGTCCAATTTATTCTTTAATTCAATAAACTTTAATGGATGCCAACTGTATTGCTAGATGTGGAATTAAGTACTTTTTGTCTGTTCTCATTTAAATAGAATTTAAACCAATGGAATCCCACATAAATACTATTTTGCTCCTATTAGGAAGATGATAAAATGTGACCGGGCATGGTGGCTCACGCCTGTAATTCCAACACTTTGGGAGGCTGAGGCATGCGGATCACTTGAGGTCAGGAGTTCAAGACCAGCTTGGCCAACATGGTGAAACCCCGTCTCTTAATACAAAAAGTAGCCGGGCACGGTGGCTCATCCCTGTAATACAGCACTTTGGGAGGCTGAGGGGGGCAGATCACGAGGTCAAGAGATCGAGACCATCCTGGCCAACATGGTGAAACCCTGTCTCTACTAAAAATACAAAAATTAGCTGGGCATGGTGGCGTGCACCTATAGTCCCAGCTACTCAGGAGCCTCAGTCAGGAGAATCGCTTGAACCCACGAGGCGGAGGTTGCAGTGAGCCAGGATCGTGTCACTACACTCCATCCTGGTGACAGAGTGAGACTCAAAAAATAAAAATAAAAACAGTAGTTAGGCTTCCAGGGCAGCTTGACAGGCAGTGATGCCCTGGATGGTAAGTGGAAGCATTCTCATCACTAGAAAAGGATATTAGTGCTTTGTAGGAGAATACATAGTTTGGGAAGGGAGTCAGTCATTAGGATGTCCATGCAGCTGTGGCTCTTGGGTTTAGTAGATGTCATTGTCATATTTTATGGAGGTACAGTTGAGTAAGTGCAAGGGAAAGTAGAAGCAAAGTCCATCCCTGAGGAAAGGTAACTGCTATATATTAGAATAGGAGAGAGAGTCAGAGCCCAGGAGGAAACAGGAGTGGGATCTGGAACTGAAACCAAGAACCTGTTCCCTTGATCCATCAATCACCAGCCAGCCCCTTTCGCTCAGTTCAGAAACTGGTCAATTCGGATCAAAAAGAAAACAAACCAGTCTTCTCTTAATGACATATTCCTCTCTCATTCACTTTTTTTTTTCATAGCCAAGCTTTTCATTTCTACTTTATCTCTCCTTAGTTCCTCAACACTACTGTATGACTTCCAGCTCCACTCAAATTGCCCCGTCAACAGTTGCCAATGATCCCTTTCTATTTGACGAATCCAGTGGACTTTCTTCAGGTCAATTTTACTGGACATCTGCAGAGTTTGACACTGTTTTCCTCCCTCTCTTTTGTCACACACACTCTTGGCGTGTGGACTACACTCTCTTGGTTCTGCCTCTCAGACTCCTCCTCCTCTCCCCCAGTAACCATTCCCTGACCACCAGGTAGGATTGGGCACCCCTCCTTCGGTTTTTCCCCTGCCCTCCCCACACCCCGACACTACATTTACTACATTATATCAAAATAGTCTGTTTATGAGCTGTCTCCCAAAATAAGTTGTAAGCTCCAAAAGAGGGCTTATGTCATGTTTATCTACATCCCTATCATCTACCATGAAGCTTGGCACACTGAGGGTGTATTTTTTCTTTTGAAACCTAAGAGGAGAGGTTCTTTTCAAACCTTCAGGAGAGGACCAGCTAGGCCTTATGGACTGACCATATAGGATGAGGAGGGGGTTAGTTGGGAGGTCTCAACCTGATGGTCACGTGGGCACCTAGGGCCGTGTTCACCTCCAGACTCCTTGGCCTGCCGCAGCATGTTACCTCTCAACTCCACGAGCTGTTTCAGGGAGTGCTTCCTGACATGCCGGTTGGGCTCTCATTTCTAGTGCTGGAAGTAGTGGACTTTTAGTACTCAAAATCAGGCAAGGAGGGACAAGCAAGGACTCCTGGACAAAAGGAGTTTCTGGACCTCCAAAGCTGAGGACACTGTATAGTGGTAATCCCACTAATGTTCTGAGACCCCCTTTTTGATGTTAGCAGTCTGATTGCTTGTGATAGAAGTAATTAAGGCTACGAATAAAAGGCAGAAGATGAAATATTTGTTGATTCCTTCTGCCTTTTTGATTCACTACTCTCATTTTTATCTCCCATCATTTTTTTTTTTTTGTCTTAAAAAATGTGCTGTCTATGTTTATCTGGCTTGCCTGTGTTTATCTAATTTTAGATTGCAAGCTGTGGGACAGAATAATGTCTTTATATGTGCAGCATCTCACTGTGGGTGCCTAAGAATATCTAATGACATTAAAGTCATTCAATTAACCTGTTTTTATTTAATGAGTAAACTGTAAAGTTCTCCGGAGAGCTTATTCACTTGAACTTCACTAGCAATTTATAAGTAATTTTCAGGTTATATCCAGGATATGTTCAGAATATATCCAGGGTAATTTATAGTATCTTGTGTAATGTAAGATAAATTAAAGTTGCCTGGCCTTGTAAGAGCTTTAGGTAATATAGAAA
>NW_012102588.1:134720-154601 GCF_000951045.1 Mandrillus leucophaeus
TATTAGAATAGGAGAGAGAGTCAGAGCCCAGGAGGAAACAGGAGTGGGATCTGGAACTGAAACCAAGAACCTGTTCCCTTGATCCATCAATCACCAGCCAGCCCCTTTCGCTCAGTTCAGAAACTGGTCAATTCGGATCAAAAAGAAAACAAACCAGTCTTCTCTTAATGACATATTCCTCTCTCATTCACTTTTTTTTTTCATAGCCAAGCTTTTCATTTCTACTTTATCTCTCCTTAGTTCCTCAACACTACTGTATGACTTCCAGCTCCACTCAAATTGCCCCGTCAACAGTTGCCAATGATCCCTTTCTATTTGACGAATCCAGTGGACTTCCTTCAGGTCAATTTTACTGGACATCTGCAGAGTTTGACACTGTTTTCCTCCCTCTCTTTTGTCACACACACTCTTGGCGTGTGGACTACACTCTCTTGGTTCTGCCTCTCAGACTCCTCCTCCTCTCCCCCAGTAACCATTCCCTGACCACCAGGTAGGATTGGGCACCCCTCCTTCGGTTTTTCCCCTGCCCTCCCCACACCCCGACACTACATTTACTACATTATATCAAAATAGTCTGTTTATGAGCTGTCTCCCAAAATAAGTTGTAAGCTCCAAAAGAGGGCTTATGTCATGTTTATCTACATCCCTATCATCTACCATGAAGCTTGGCACACTGAGGGTGTATTTTTTCTTTTGAAACCTAAGAGGAGAGGTTCTTTTCAAACCTTCAGGAGAGGACCAGCTAGGCCTTATGGACTGACCATATAGGATGAGGAGGGGGTTAGTTGGGAGGTCTCAACCTGATGGTCACGTGGGCACCTAGGGCCGTGTTCACCTCCAGACTCCTTGGCCTGCCGCAGCATGTTACCTCTCAACTCCACGAGCTGTTTCAGGGAGTGCTTCCTGACATGCCGGTTGGGCTCTCATTTCTAGTGCTGGAAGTAGTGGACTTTTAGTACTCAAAATCAGGCAAGGAGGGACAAGCAAGGACTCCTGGACAAAAGGAGTTTCTGGACCTCCAAAGCTGAGGACACTGTATAGTGGTAATCCCACTAATGTTCTGAGACCCCCTTTTTGATGTTAGCAGTCTGATTGCTTGTGATAGAAGTAATTAAGGCTACGAATAAAAGGCAGAAGATGAAATATTTGTTGATTCCTTCTGCCTTTTTGATTCACTACTCTCATTTTTATCTCCCATCATTTTTTTTTTTTTGTCTTAAAAAATGTGCTGTCTATGTTTATCTGGCTTGCCTGTGTTTATCTAATTTTAGATTGCAAGCTGTGGGACAGAATAATGTCTTTATATGTGCAGCATCTCACTGTGGGTGCCTAAGAATATCTAATGACATTAAAGTCATTCAATTAACCTGTTTTTATTTAATGAGTAAACTGTAAAGTTCTCCGGAGAGCTTATTCACTTGAACTTCACTAGCAATTTATAAGTAATTTTCAGGTTATATCCAGGATATGTTCAGAATATATCCAGGGTAATTTATAGTATCTTGTGTAATGTAAGATAAATTAAAGTTGCCTGGCCTTGTAAGAGCTTTAGGTAATATAGAAAAATATATTTGAAATGGATAATAAGTGAATAGAGCAGATCCCTCTCAATTGAAGGGGTATACTTTCTATAGATCCTTGACATAGAAAAAAAATATTATATGCTGTCTGTGATAAAATCAAAACTATGCAGTGTTTCAGAAGATGAGCTACCCACTTAATTGCTTTGCCGGGTTGGTGAGGAACATAACACGTACTCAGATTTGCAAATTGTCAGGCCCATGATCGGAGGAATTCCTGAAATGAGACTCACTTCGAGTTTATGTTTTCTTCCGTACTCATTACATGTTTTTCTCATACCAATCAAGAACGAAGGAAGGCATTTATATGAGTTTGAAATGGGGTCCTGTTCCTAGATTGTGTGTCTGATGTTGTAACCTGACATTAGTTCTGAGAAAATGGCAATTAGACTGCTAACATCAAAGAGGGGATCTCAGAACATTAGTGGGATCACCGCCGTACAGCGTCCTCAGCTTTGGAGGTCCAGAAACTCCTTTTGTCCAGAAGTCCTTGCTTGTCCTTGCTTGCCTGACTTTGGGTACCAAAAGTCCACTACTTCCAAGCTAAGCACTAGAAATGAGAACCCAGGCAGCATGTCAGGAAACACTCCCTGAAACAGCTCCTGGAGTTTAGAGGTAACATGCTGTGGCAGGATCAAGGGTCATAAAGTCAAGGGTCATAAACACAGAGTCATAAACACAGAAACAATATTGGGAAAAAATGTGGTTAATGATTTTGTTATAGAAGAGAATAAGAGAAATCTCAAAATACTAAGGTTTCTTACAAGGTGCTTTTCTAATGGCATAGCCATCTATGTTAAACCAGTGTAGTTGTTATAATAATCATTTAATCTAACAGGGATACTATGGCCAGGAGTGGCAGCTCACGCCTGTAATCCCAGCACTTTGTCAGGAGTTCGAGACCAGCCTGGCCAACGTGGTGAAACCGTGTCTCTACTAAAAATACATAAAATTAGCCAAGTGTGGTGATACGCTCCTGTAATCCCAGCTACTCAGAAGGCTGAAGCATGAGAATCGCTTGAACCCAGAAGGTGGAGGTTGCAGTGAGCCAAGATCACACCACTGCACTCCAGCCTGGGACAGAGTAAGACTCCATCTCAGAAATAAAAACAAAAACAAAAACAAAACAAAACAAGGATACTATTACCTACCTAATAGGATTCTTGTAAGACTTGAGTAAAATATTATATGTAAACCTTTTTTTTTTTTTTGAGACAGAGTTTTGCTCCGTCCCCCAGGCTGAAGTGCAGTGGCACGGTCTCTGCTCACTGCAACCTCCGCCTCCCAGGTTCAAGTGATTCTCCTGCTTTACCCTCCCAAGTAGCTGGGATTACAGGCACGTACCACCAAGCCTGGCTCATTTTTGTAACATGTTGGCCAGACTGGTCTTGAACTCCTGACCTCAGGTGATCCACCAGCCTCAGCCTTCAAAAGTGCTGGGTTTACAGCGTGAGCCACCACGCCTGGCCTATATGTAAACTTAAATAGCATAATATACAGTGCTACCACTTATTGAGTACCTCATATCTCTCTATTACCACACATCAATTGATTTGGTAGATACCGAGTTCAAATATATGACAGAAGTATTAAACAGAGACATACATAGAAGGGTGGGGGGGCAAAAAAAAATAAAACAAACATACACATGCAGACACATGAAAGAGATACAATTGTTACTGTCCTGAACTAATTTAGAGAACAGAAAAATGCAATGACCCCATTGAGACAATATTAAATATTAGATGCATAACAAAAAAACTAACAAGAGGGGTCAAAGTGAGAATATTCTTGTGATGGGTCATATTCTAGGATCACTGTTCTTAAGGCACAAATACTTTAAGAACATAGGTTAAGATGTAAAGTATTTGGGGCTGGGCATGGTCACTCATGCCTGTAATTCCAGTACTTTGGGAGGCCAAGGCGGGCCCATCACTTGAGGTCAGGAGTTCGAGACCAGCCTGGCCAACATGGTAAAACCCCATCTCTACTAAAAATACAAAACTTAGTTGGGCATGGTGGTGCATACCTGTAATCCCAGCTACTTGGGAGGCTGAGGCAGGAGAATTGCTTGAACCTGGGAGGTAAAAGTTGCAGTGAGCTGAGATCATGCCACTGTGCTCCAGCCTGGGTAACAAAGCTAGACTCCATTTCAAAAAAAAAAAGATATAAAATATTTGGCCAGGCATGGTGGCTGGCTCATACCTGTAAACCCAGCACTTTGGGAGGCCAAGGTGGCACAATTGCTTGAGGCCAGGAGTTCAAGACCAGTCTGGGTAGCACAGTGAGACCTCATCTCTACAAAGTTAAAACAAAACAAAACAAAGCCAGGTGTGGTGGTGTGCATTTGTGGTCCCCCCTACTGGGAGACTGAGGCAAGAGGATCACTTGAGCCAGGGAGGTTGAGGCTGCGGTGAGCTATGATTGCACCACTACACTCCAGCCTGGGTGACAGAGCGAGACCCTGTCTCTAAACAAGCAACAAGAAGATATAAAGAATGACAAAAATACTTTTCAGATAAATAGAAGAAATTTTAATTTTATTAAGAGCTAATATTAATGGAGCATGGATATTTATTGAACCTGGATAATTTTCTTTTTTTTTTTTTTTTGAAACAGAGTCTCGCTCTTGTTGCCCAGGCTGGAGTACAATGGCACAATCTCAGCTCACTGCAACCCCTGCCTCCTGGGTTCAAGCGATTCTTCTGCCTCAGCCTTCTGAGTAGCTGGTATTACAGGCGCCCGCCACCATGCCCAGCTACTTTTTTTGTATTTTTAGTAGAGCTGGGGTTTCACCATATTGACCAGGTTGGTCTCAAACTCATGACTTCGGGTAATCTGCCCGCCTCAGCCTCCCAAAGTGCTGGGATTACAGGCATGAGCCACTGCTCCTGGCTGAACCTGGATAATTTTATTGCCTCCTCACAGAATCCTAACAGGCAGGAAACTACAGTATTGCCAATGAGGAAACTGAGGCTTCAGTAGTAGAACAACTTTGATTCAAACACAGGCAGTGCAAATTTCAAAGGATGTCTTTGATGTGGGAATGACGGGGGGCAGACCAGCACTTGGAGTGAGGAAAGGGCATTGAAAGGTGGAAGAAATAACCTCAGGAATGTGGTGGAGGTGGAAATAAGCAGCATGTGTTGAAGGGATGATGAACCCTTGGCTGAAACGGTGAATAGGAGGGCGTAAAGGCAGGCGGGAGAGGGGGCAAGTACGATAAACAATAGATTAGGGCTTGAATGAAAAGGGAACACAGGATCTAAACTTTTGGCTTTCAGGTTTTTTCCAAAAGGTAATTCCAGCGGTGGTGTAAAAGTACTGGATTGGAAAGATGAGAGCCAAAGGAAGACCAGCTGAGATATTCTTGGAATAGCCTCACTTTCATCTTCCTGGAAGTCAAAGAAACAAGTTCCTAACTGTCTAATGAAAAGCAGCACAACAGTTTTATTCAGGAAGACTAATTTTTTTTCCTATAGTAAATCTTCTAAAGAACTTACTGTGTAGCTCTTTAAAGACATTGAATTATGTAAATCAATTATTCATTCACTACAGATCAAATGCTTTTTAGGCCTACAGCATGTGTTGTTATAAATGTTGTTATAAAACATTAAAACCACTAAAGTGTCTGCCCTTGTGGAGTTTACTTTCTAGAGAAATTGTCTAGGGCAGTTGTCTTAAATAGTGATTTTTGTTTTTATTTGTTTTTATATTCTATTTTTTCTGAAACAAAAGCCACATTCAAGTGACTGTTTTTAATGCAAGAACAATTTTTTTGTCAACTCTTTCCTTTTTCTCTCTCCCCTTTCCTTTCCTTTCCTTTCCTCTTTTTTCCTCTCCTTTCCAGACAGGATTTCACTCTATTGCCCAGGCTGGAAATGCAGTGGCACGATCTTGGCTCACTGCAGCCTCCACCTCCCAGACTCAAGTGATCCTCCCAACTCAGCCTTCTGAATAGCTGAGATTACAGGTGAGTGCCACCATGCCCAGCTAATTTATGTTTTGTAGAGACAGGGTTTTGTTATGTTGCTCAGACTGGTCTCAAACTCCTGGGTTCAAGCAATCTACCCTCCTCAGCCTCCCAAAGTGTTGGGATTACAGGCATGAGCCACCATGCCCAGCCTCTTTTGTCAACTCCTAATAATGGCAAATCACCAGCTTCGCTAACATGGTGAAACCCTGTCTCTAATAAAAATACAAAAATTAGCCAGGCATGGTGATTCTCGCCTGTAATCCCACCTACTTGGGAGGCTGAGGCAAGAAAATCGTTTGAACCTGGGAGGCAGAGGTTGCAGTGAGCTGAGATCACACCATTGCACTCCAGCCTGGGCAACACAACGAGACTCTATCTCCGAAGAAAAATAAATAATGGCAAATTGTAATGTACTAGTGGCATTCCTGTTGAGAACTAAATTTAACATAAAGCTTACGAAATCTACAGAAACTGATGGTGGTGCACCCTTTAGGCAACATATGTCAAATATCAGTGATTTTATCTGGGCTTTTTAAAAGAGCTGGGGTTGGGCACTGTTGCTCACACCTATAATCCCAGCACTTTGGGAGGCTGAGGTGAGTGGATTGCTTGAGCCCAGAAGTTCCAAACTATCCTGGGCAACATAGTGAAACCCCATCTCTACAAAAAATACAAAAATTAGCCAGGTGTGGTGGTGCACACCTGTAGTCCCAGCTACTTGGGAGGCTGAAGTGGGAGGGTTGCTTGAGCTCAGGAGGTGGAGGTTGCAGTGAGCCATGATCACACCACTGCACTCCAGCCTGGGAGACGCAGTGAGACCCTGTCTCAAAATAAAAAATAAAGCCGGGCGCAGTGACTCACGCCTGTAATCCCAACACTTTGGGAGGCCAAGGTGGGTGGATCACTTGAGGTCAGGAGTTGGAGACGAGCCTGGCCATCATGGTGAAACCCCATCTCTACTAAAAATACAAAAATTAGCCGGGCACAGTGGTGGGCACCTGTAATCCCAGCTACCCAGGAGGCTGAGGCAGGAGAATTGCTTGAAACCGGAAGGCAGAGGTTGCAGTGAGCCGAGATCACGCCACTGCACTCCAGCCTGGGCAAAAGAGTGAAACTGTCTCAGAAAAAATAAAATAAAATAAAATGAAAAATAAAAAAAATGATAATAGTCACCACTTAAGGAGCCCTATTGCTTAAAACAACAGCTCAGGGGAGCCAAGTGAGGCCCAAATAAGGTCGGCTCACAGCCAGACACAGGTCCAGGCTCACTAGCAGTGTGCTGAGTGGTAGCACTGCCTTCTCTGGGATAGGCCATGACAGAGGTGCCAGGCAGCTCTTGTGAGTCATAAATGACCTACCTATCAGATTAAATGACAAAATCAGTTCCAGCTTTGTATTACTAATTATGGGACAGCTCCTGTAACTATGGTTCATTGGTTTGTTTTCTCTTCTAGGAAGCCAACCAGGTATGAATAACTTCCTTCTAGTAATCTTTCTTTTGGCTCCTTCACAGGCTGAGCAAGAAAATATGTTTACGCGGAATGGTGGTAATGGCCTATGTCCTGACAAGTGTGTGTCGAATGATTGTCATGACAGAATGTTGTGTGTAGGTACCTGTCCAGTGTGTCTCTGTCTTGCAAATCTATAGTTGTATTGTCTGAATGATAACCTACTGTTAATTAGAATTACCTCAAGTTACCTACATTATACCATTTCCTTGTCATGAATAATTTTGGAACATTGTTCATTTCCTTCCATATGAAAATCTATTTTTAAAAGATAATGTGAAGGTAGCCTATCTGCCATTTAACTATTGATAAGATAATTTGCATTTTTAAAAAGTCCTAGCCTCTGAAGAGGAAAATTGAGATGCTGAAAGCCATTCCCGTCTAAGAACTCAGAGGTGTCAGTTGTTTGCCTGCCAATGCTCTCATGTGAACTAAGAGGATGGAACCGCACATTCGTGAAGTATTCAGTAAGCAAACAAAATGGAGACTTGTGAGGGACAAAATCATTGGTTTGGTCATCCTTAGTGAGATACATTATAAGAGAAAAGCAAATAATTTGAACATTATTCAGTATTTTACTGTTAGTATTAATAATTGCATTACTATTTCATGCTTTTTTATATTGCCAAATAAAAGAAGGGATTATGCTAACTTTGTTAAGAATTTAACATTTTTATTTAGAGTGATCATTCATGTTTCATTGAATTATAAAGAAAGAGAATTACAATTATAACTTGGAAGAAGAATAAAAAATTGGAGTAGACATGCAGTAACGTAAGAACTAAGTTGAAAATATTAATACAAACTAATAACATTTAATAGAATATGTCTTTTCTAACTTTGTTTAATGAAATTGTCAAGGAGCAATATTACACCACCAACGTGAGCCTGATCATATGCACTCCTGCTGGCTAAATTTTAAGGTCTAAAACCATTTTTCACTTAAAAGAACCAACATACCTCAGAAAAATGGCTGATTCCATGTCTGGGTCTAGGGAAGCACAGGTGAGTCTTGGAACCTTTTGTTTGGGCCAGAAAGCAAGTACTTTCTGAAAGTAATGGTGTTGGGGCCTGGTATGGTGGCTCACGCCTGTAATCCCAGCATTTTACAGCACGCCTGTAATCCCAATCCCAGGCTGAGGCAGGAGGATCATTTGAGGTCAGGAGTTCAAGTTCAGACTAGCCAACATGGCAAAACACTGTCCTGCTAAAAATACAAAAATTAGCCAGTTGTGATGGTGTGTGGCTGTAGTCCCAGCTACTCAGGAGGCTGAGGTGGGAGGATCACTTGAACCCAGGAAGTGGAGATTGCAGTGAGCCAAGATCATGCCACTGCACTCCAGCCTGGGTGACAGAGCGAGACTCCATCTCAAATAAATAAATAAATATAAAAATAAAAATAACAGTGTTGAAAATAATGGAAGAATACGGAAGCCAGTTTAATGGGACACCCATTGACTAAATTCTGTTAAACTGTGTATCAAAAGGAAAATGATGGCTATAGTTAGTTGAAATGCTTTAAGTAGGGAGGTGATGAATTCATAATGATAGCAAAAATGAGAAAAGTCGATGAATTGTACTAAAGAAATTGAATATAATCAATCTCATTATTTACCCTGTTATCATGTTAGTACTACTGACTCATTTATTGAATCAGTGCAGAATACCAAATTCAGTAAATAACAAGTATGTTAGTTTTAAGTTTACATTGAGAAAAATAGTTCTTTAACTCTTAGGCCATAACTACCTGTGTCTACTAGTGCAAACTGCTTTTTTGTAGTGATGAAATTATTTGTGTATGTAGGCACCTTCCCAGGGTATCCCTGGCTGCCTTTGAAATTGAGTACTGAGGGTTTTGATTACACCTCAAAATGTCATTTTAGTGAATCATCTCAGGAAAATTGGTGTTGGAATATATTCGAATTTGTTTCAGTTAACTAAGTTTTGTTTTATTTATGTATTTATTCTGGGATGGAGTCTCGCTCTGTCACGCAGGCGGGAGTGCAGTGACTCACTGTAACCTTTACCTCCTGGGTTCAAGTGATTCTCCTGCCTCAGGCTCCTGAGTAGCTGGAATTACAGGTGCATGCTACCACACCTGGCTAATTTTTGTACTTTCAGAAGAGACTAGGTTTCACTATGTTGGCCAGGCTGGTCTGGAACTCCTGACCTCAGTTGATCCACCTGCCTCAGCCTCTCAAAGTGCTGGGATTACAGGTGTGAGCCACTGTGCTCAGCCTGTCAAATAAATTTTAAGAGGTAGTTTGTACCCTGGTGGCATTTTGTTTAAGTATATAGCAGGCTGTCCAATAGAACTTTCCATGATGATGAAAATATTGTATATCTGGGCTGACCAATATGGTAGCCATTAGTCACATGTAGCTAATGGTTACTGAACACTGAAATGTGGCTACTGTGACCAAGAAACTGAATTTTTAGTTTAATTTCATTTAATTTAGATTTAAAGTAAAATAGACACATGTGGCTAATGACTAATGTATTGGACAGTATACGTCTAGATTTTAAGCCACTTTTAATTTTTTTTAGAGACAGGATCTCACTCTGTTGTCCAGGCTGGAGTGCAGTGGTGTGATAATAGCTCACTGCAGCCTCGAACTCCTGGCTCCAGCAATCCTCCCACCTCAGCCTCCCAAGTAGCTGGGACTACAGGCTTGTGCCACGATGCCCAGCTAATTTTAAAATTGATTTGTAGAGATAGAAGGTCTTGCTATGTTGCCCAGGCTACTCTAGAACACTTGGCCTCAAGAGATGCCCCTAAAGCTCTGGGATTATATGCCTGAGCCACTGCACTGTTCTATTAAACTTCCTTCAAATTAGATGGTTTTTCCTCAGTGTGGCCTCTTGAGGAAAAAAACAAAAGAAAAAGAAAACATAAAAACAAAAAAATAGATGGTTTACCCAGTGATGCAAATTTCTTCTCATCAATTCTGGAACATTGTCCATTTTCTTTCAGATAAGGATCTATACTGAAAAAATTTACAATTTAAATTTTTTGTTTGAATAGGTAAATTCATACTGTTTCAAACACTAAAACAACAGAAAGATGTATAGTAAGAATTCTCTCCCATCCTATCCCTCAGCAACCCAGGTCTCTTCAGCACAGGTGTGACCGATGTTACCAGTTTCTTATATATCCCAGAGATACTTTATGCATTTACAAGTAATGTTAGCACATCATTGTTATCCACAAGGCATTTTTAATTCCTCTTAACATATTTTAAGGGTTACTTTATATCAGTTCATCAACTGTCTCCTTCCTATGACTGTGTAGTCTTAAGAATCTGTTTTAAAAGATACCTGAAGGTGGCTTGTCTGCCGTTTTGACAGTCAACGAGAGAGCTTGCATTTGAAATGTTAAAAATCCTAATTTTGACCGGGCACAGTAGCTCACTCCTATAATCCCAACACTTTGGGAGGCCAAGGCAGGAGGATGACTTGAAGCTAGAAGTTTGAGACCAGCCTGGACAATGTAGTGAGACCCTGTCTCTCCAAAAATAATTTCAAAAAATCATAATTTCATAATACAGGTGATAATAACAGCAAGTAGAGCCTATGACAGCCGCTCCTCAGTGCACCCTGCCCATATGCAGGAAGCTCGCATTTCAAAATACCTTGTCCTTTCTCTTTTCAAAACTTGTGTTTTGGGGACTGGGCATGGTGGCTCACATCTACAGTCCCAGCACTTTGGGAGAATAAGGCGGGCAGATCACGTGAGGTCAGGAGTTCAAGACCACCCTGACCAACATGGCGAAACCCCATCTCTACTAAAAACACAAAAATTAGCCGGGCCTGGTGGCAATGCCTAGAATCCCAGGAGGCTGGTGCAGGAGAATCACTTGAACTCAGGAGGTGGAGATTGCAGTGAGCAGAGATTGCACTGCCGTACTCCAGCCTGGGCAACAGAGCTAGTCTCCATAAAAAAAAGAAAAAAAAAAACTTGTATTTTGAACAAAATCTAGTTAAGTTTTGTGAAGTGACCCAAGATATAATAAATATGACTGTTTAAAAAATAACACAATTTAAATTTCAATACTATGTAATTTCCTTTAGTGGTTTTCCATTGCACAAAGAATAACATCCAAACTCCTCCCTAAGGCTCACCAAACTTTGTGTGATCTGGCTCCAGACTTCTTAATCAGGAGGCTCCAGCCACATAGACCTCTTAGCACAGCCAGCTCTTTGCTGCCCTAGGGCCCTTGCACTCACTCTTCTTTCAGCTGGCACGCTCCCTCCTGGGCTCCTGTGCCTCTCTACTTCATCCTCCATCCTGGCTGGCATGGTGGCTCATACCTGTAGTCCCAGCACTCTGGGAGACCAAGGAGGGAGGATTGCTTCAGCCCAGGACTTTGAGACCCACCTGGGCAATATAGCGAGACCTCGTCCTTACTAAAATTTGGAAAAATTAGTCTGGGCACAATGGCTCACACCTGTAATTCTAGCCAAGATGGTCACATCACTTGAGGCCAGGAGTTTGAGACCTACCTGGCCAACATGGTGAAACCCCATCTGTACTAAAAGAATACTAAAATTAGCTGAGTGTGGTGGCACACACCTGTAGTCCCAGCTACTCAGAGGCTGAGGTGGGAGGCTCACTTGAGCCCAGGAGGTGGAGGTTGCAGTGAGCCGAGATCGCACCACTGCATTCCAGCCTGGGTGACAGAGTGAGACTCCATCTCAAAAAATTAAAAAAATTTCTTAAAAATTTTAAAAAGTTAGCTGGGTGTGGTGGCACATGCCTGTAGTCCCACCTACTTGGGGGACTGAGGCAGGAGGATCACTTGAGCTTGGGAATTTGAGACTGCAGTGAGCCTTCATCATGCATGCCACTGTATTGCAGCCTGGATGACAGAGTGAGACCCTGTCTCTACAAAAAAGGCACCCTCATTGATGTCTTCCCTAAATATGCCATCCATAGTCCTTCCCACCCAGTCCCCATTCTGCTTTCTTCATAGCACTTAACTATAATCTGTAATTATTTTGTTTATTTAATGCGACTTATCTGATTGAAATATAAGATCCCTGAGAACATGAACTTGAACTGTCTTCACTGGTATGTCTCCAGGGCCTAAAATAGAGCTTGGTGTATAGTTGGTATACAGCTAATATTTGCTAAAGCAAAAAAGGTTGAATAAGCAAATTTGAATGCCTTTCAAATATAGGATCAGAACTTGGGGGAATTTGGACAAATGTTATGCTTTTCAAATAGTCCCTCATAATTGAATAAATATAATGAATTACTTTCATAGAAACAGTGATTTATGTGAGGTTTTTGATTCATTAGCCTCTATCTGGAGTCCCATTAACTTGTTTTGTAAGTCATAGACATTCAGTATGTTTGAATCACTAGGCTGCTTGCTCTGCTGTGATTGCAGTTTATGAAGTGATGCTGCTTATGCCATAATGTATGCTCTTCATCTTATAATCTCGTTGAATCACTAAGTTGACACGTATCTGTCTCTTAGTCAACATTTGTTAGTCAAGTGCTTACCTTGTCATTACCAAAAAATACGTGGTAGCTCACAACTGGAATCCCAGCACTTTGGGAGGCTGAGGCAGGAGGATCACTAGAGTCCAGGAGTTGGAGACCAGTCTGGGCAACATAGTGAGGCCTCGTCTCTACAAAAAATAGACAAAATTAGCTGGGCATGGTGACATGAGCCTGTAGTTCCAACTCCTCAGGAGGCTGAGGTTGGAGGATCGCTTGAGCACAAGAGGTTGAGGCTGCAGTGGGCCAAGATCATTCCACTGCACCCCGACCTGGGTGACAGAGCAAGACCCTGTCTCAAAAAAAAAAAAAAAAGAAAAAGAAAAGAAAAGAAAAAGGGAATGTGCATTTGTTGGTGCTTTAAAGTTTGTAAAACATTTTTATTTTTCTTTTTGGGGACCTGAGTTGCCCAGACTGATCTCAAACTCCTGGCCTCAAGTGATCCTTCTACCTCAGCCTCTCAAAATTCTGGGATTGCAGGTGTGAGCCACTGTGCCCAATCTGCAAAGTTTCTATTGATGTCTATTTATTTGATCTTCCTAAGCCCCCTACTCTGTAAAGCATTTTGTGGCCATTTTACTGGTGAGGTTACTGGAACTTAGGAGGGATTAGATTTTTCTGGTAAAACTCTTCTCTAAAAACTTTATATAGCCTTTTTTTTTTTTTTCCTTTTTGAGACAGTCTTGCTCTGTCGTGCAGGCTGGAGTGCAATGGCATGATCTCGGCTCACTGCAACCTCTGCCTCCTGGGCTCAAGCAATCCTCATGCCTCAGCCACCAGAGTAACTGGGACTACAGGCACTTTTGTATTTTTAGTAGAGATGGAGTTTCACCATGTTAGCCAGGCTGGTCTCAAACTCCTAGCCTCCAGTAATCCACCTGCCTTGGCCTCCCAAAATGCTGGGATTACAGGCACGAGCCACCGTGCCCAACCAAAAACTTTATATATTCTTTTAAGGAAATAATACACATGTAAAACCAAAGACATTGTTACAGCATAATATAAACACGTGGAAATTAATTACAGAAATGTATACTGATGCCAGGGAGATTGTGAATTGTTTATAGCCAAACGAGATCTATTATAAAGCGTGGGAAGAGGTGAGTGTTTAACAAGGTTTGGAAGGAGAGGAAGAAACCAGAGTTGAGGGGTGGAAATCAAGAGGGGTCAGAGTTTTCCGGACAGAGGAAATGGCCTGTGCAAAGATGTGTATGTAGGCACAACGCCATTGGAGAACGGGACCAGCAAATTAGCTTGACTAAAACAGAGGGGTCCCATCAAGAAATAACAAAAGATGAAGATTAAGAATACCCCTATTGGTAAAAACGTTTGGATAGCAAAGGGAGCTTGGGTTTTATTTGACAGACATTGGGGAATCCATAAAAGCTTATGCAAATAAAAATTAGAGATGAAAACAAAGTTTGATGGCTCTTGTGGGAGCTCTGTGTGGAATGAACTGCAGCAGGAGAAATTGACAGAAGACTGCGGCAGTAATCTTGGCATGAGGTAACATGGCCGAAGCTGATGGTAGTGACTGAGGATATTGGAGCAAAGTGGGCCCAGCGTGAAAGCCTCATCAGGACTGACTGATGGATTTAGAGTGAAAGAGAAGGAGAGGAAAGAGTGAAAAAATGACTGCAAGGCGACCAGCCTGTTGTACTGGGCTGATTATGGTGTAATAAACACATTATTTATGACAGGAAGCCTTTTGGCTGAGGCCAAGAATAGAGAGATGGGGATGAGGAAGTGATGAGCTAAGTTTTTGAAATGCAAAGTTGAAGATGAAGCAAGGTTGTTCAATTGCAGGTCTGTAGGCAACTGGAGAAACAAGTCTGGAGAGAAGGTAAGAAGTCAGAGCTTGTGTTGTGTCATTCTGATTAGCCTCTGGCTCGCTTTCCCAACTCTGCACACTTGCTGCCTATTCACCCAACTCAAATGCACTTTTCTTGTACATTTACTGTTACAAAGAATTTACATTTATAGATTCAGATATTTCCTAGTGAACTTTCTCTATGGTAGCATAAAAAAGAAAGATAAAAGACTTTTTAAAAACTCATTAGGACTTTTCACCCTGAAATGATTATTTAGAAGTTACTTAGGGGCCAGTTGCGGTGGTTCATGCCTGTAATCCTAATACTTCAGGAGGCTGAGGTGGGCAGATCCCTTGAGGTCAGGAGTTCAAGACCAGCCTGGCCAACATGGTGAAACCCCATCTCTACTAAAAATACAAAAAATTAGCTGAGCATGGTAGCGTAATCCCAGCAGCTCAGGAGTCTGAGGCAGGAGAATCTCTTTGAACCCGGGAGGAGGAGGTTGCAGTGAGCCGAGATTGCGCCATTACACTCCAGCCTGGGCGACAGAGCGAGACTCCATCAGAAAAAAAAAAGTTACTTGGGGCTGGGCATAGTGGCTCACGCCTGTAATCCCAGCACTTTGAGAGGCCCAGGCAGGTGGATCACTTGAGCTCAGAGTTTGAGACCAGCCTGGGCAACATGGAGAAACCCTGTTTCCGCAAAAAAAAAAAAAAAAAAAAAAAAAAAAAAAAAAGCCAGATGTGGTGGCGAGTGCCTTCCGTCCCAGCTACTCAGGAGGCTGAGGTGGGAGGATCACTTGAGCCTGGGAGGTGGAAGTTACAGCGATCCGAGGTCCACTCCAGCTTGGGCGACAGAGTGAGACCCTGTCTCAAAAAAAAAAAAAAAAGGTAAAAAAGTTATTTTTTTTTTTAATTATTTTTTAAAGATAGTCAGATGCCATGAAGTATGTGGCAATGCCTTAACTGTATGTGTGTTGTCAGGCTGGAGGGCCTCTTTCATCCTTGTCAAGAGGTGTGCTAACTTTCTCTCCTTTCATACAACACTGCTTGGGTTTTTAAAAATTAATATTCACTACTTTCACATTTAAAATCTCAAGCTTTTCCATTAAACATTTCAATTTTATTATGCTATTTAAAAATCAAACCATGTCTGAGCCACTTGGTTAATCATTTTAAACATTTTAAATTGCATTTATTAATTTAAAAATTTGATTATTTTTTCAAATACATCAATTTTCTGATTAACACACTTTTCCAAATTCTTAAGTAATTCTCATTAAACAAATACATTAAACTAATACATACAGTAAGTTGTAATTTCTCTTAAAATTTCCAAAATAGGGCCGGGCGCAGTGGTTCATGCCTGTAATCCCAGCACTTTGGGAGGCCGAGGTGGGTGGAGCACGAGGTCAGGAGATCGAGACCATCCTGGCTGACATGGTGAAACCTCGTCTTTACTAAAAATACAAAACATTAGACGGGTGTGGTGACGGGCGCCTGTAGTCCCAGCTACTCGGGAGGCTGAGGCAAGAGAATGGCATGAACCTGGGAGGCAGAGCTTGCAGTGAGCCAACATCGTGCCACTGCACTCCAGCCTGGGCGGCAGAGTGAGACTCCATCTCAAAAATAAATAAATAAAATAAAAATTTAAAAGTTCCAAAATAGTACATAAACTTTTAAAAGATTTTAAAATTATAACAAAAAATCTAAATCAGCAAGTTATATACTTTAAAGCAGCATTGCAAGGTTAATTTTAATTTTTTTTAAAAATGGGGTCTTGCTGTGTTTCCCAGGTTGATCTCAAACTCCTGGGCTCAAGCAATCTCCCTGCCTCAGTCTCCCAAGTAGTAGGGACTACAGGTGTGTACCATGATGCCTGTGCAAGGTTAATTTTTGGACACTTTAGTAAAAAATTAAAAGTATGTCTAGGCAGGAACAGACACTTCTCAAAAGAAGACACTAATGCAGCCAACAAACATACGAAAAAAGCTCAACATCACTGATCATTAGAGAAATGCAAATTAGGCCAGGCATGGTGGCTCACGCCTGTAATCTTCACACTTTTGGAGGCCAAGGCGGGTGTATCACTTGAGGTCAGGAGTTTGAAACCAGCCTGGCTAACATGGTGAAACCCCACCTCTACTAAAAATACAAAAAATTAGCTGAGCATGGTAGCATGTGCCTGTAATCCCAGCTACCCAGGAATCTGAGGCAGGGGAACTGCTTGAACCCAGGAGGCAGAGGTTGCAGTGAGCCAAGATAATGCCATTGCACTCTAGCCTGGGCAACAAAACAAAAAACAACATGAGGTTTGATTGCCTTCGTTATATCTCTATGTAATTCTAAATCTTCCCGGGATTAAGAGATGCATATGCACTAAGGAGACAATTATGTCATCCCAAGCAAATCTAGGAATACCTTCCCAAGGAATGATTTGGTTTACCTTCTTGGCTAGAGGTTTCTCTGTAGTCAGATTTCCTTGGCCTCTGTGTCTCCGATTCTAGATTCTAGCTTCTTCTTTACTGGTCATCCCAAGGGAAGGGGGGTCAGCTTTCTCTATGCGAGTGGAATTGGCCAGACTCCAGTTCTGCACCTTCTTTCCCACCGCCTCCTTAGAGACTTCCCTCGGGATTCCAGTGTGCTCACGAAGCCTCTGGAGGCCCTGACCTCCTGTCAAAGGACCTGTTCTAGGTCAAGTGTAGTTGATGACCCATTACAGCCTGAACCTCTTCCACCCTTCATCACCTGTAGTGGGGAGAAAAAGTATATGGTTAAGATTAAAATCTGCCAACAGAACTCCTCTTAGGAGAACGGAACTCCTCTTAGGAGAAAGAACTGTCTTTACCTGAAGAACTAGATTTAGCAAAGCACTCTCACTGGCCATGTTGATTGTCCAAAGGCAGTCCTCAGGGGATGACAGGAATAAGTTAGGAGTAAAATAGCAGACGCAATAAATTATCAATTCCAGAGGACAGTCTGAGAGGAAAAGGGAGGAAAATTAGAGTGAATGGGGAGGGCGAGAAGTCAAGCTCTGAGGATAAGGTAGGTGGGTGGACTCCATGGGAGGGGCGCATGCCAATTCCCTGGTGATAGGCTTGGTGCCTGTGCATTATAGTTTGTTCTGCAGTGTACCCCTCCCTGTCATGACCATAGTGGTGTCTGATGAAAGTTAATCTGAGAGTGATGCGCTACGGTTTGGATCAGAGCTAGGAGATACTTGAGATTAGAACAATTAGGAGACACAGTTGACCAGGAATGAAGACTTTAGTTATTGTGGTGTCAACTGGAATAGAAGGGAATAGAAGTGACAGATAGAGGACAGACTTAGGGATATCAGTAAGAGTAGTAAGAATAGGAGCCACGGTAAAAGAAAATAGTGGGACCAATCACAGAAGGAATGAAGTTAAAACATTGGGGGCAGGTGGGCAGGAAGAATGATGGGGTAGAGAGCGTGGGGGTAGCGACGCCGAATGCTGTGCGCTGGGGCCTTCAAGTGGATTCTGTGTCTGGAAGATAGGCCATGGTTGTGATACTTGGGACAGTGAATGGAATACATTTCCGAAGGACTGAATTTAGAGAGGAAAGCATGGACTCTGCACAGCAGGGTGGTTTGAGAGCTCTGCACACCGGAATTAGGGAGATGGGGAAGGGAGAAAAGAAACCCTGGGGAAAACTGAAAGAAATGATGTGAGGCCAGGTGCAGTGGCTCACACCTGTAATCCCAGCACTTTAGAAGGCTGAGATGGGAGGATCACTTGACGTCAGGAGTTCGAGACCAGCCTGATCAGCATAGCAAAAATAAAATAAAATAAAAATAGCCGGGTATGGTGGTGCACACCTGTAGTCCCAGCTACTTGGGAGGCTGAGGCAGGAGGATTGCTTGAGCCTAGGAAGTTGGGCTTCAGTGAGCCAAGATCACACCACTGCACTCCAGCCTGGCCAACAGAGTGACAGTCTGTCCCCCCGCTCCCCCCATGAAAGAAGAAAGAAAGAAAGAAATGGTGTGAGAGAGAGGAGAATTTGAATATTGCTGAATCATAGAGAGCTAAGGAATGGAATAAATGAACTGATTCCAAACACATATAAAATATGCACTTCAGTTTAGTTCATTAGCTATTCCTTTTTTTTTTTTTTTAAAGACAGATTCTGACTCTGTCGTCCAGGCTGGAGTGTAGTGGTGCAATCTCGGTTCACTGCAACCTCCCTCTGCCTCCCGGGTTCAAGTGATTCCCCTGCCTCAGACTCCTGAGTAGCTGGGACGACAGGTGCATGCCACCACGCCCAACTAATTTTTGTATTTTTAGTAGAGCCAGGGTTTCACCATGTTGCTCAGGCTGGTCTGGGAATCCTAAACTCAGGCAATCCACCTGCCTTGGCCTCCCAGAGTACTAGGATTACAGGTGGGAGCCACCAAGTTTGGCCCATTAGCCATTCTTAAATACTTCCTGTGTGCTAGACTCAGAGAATACATAAAACGAGGCCCCTGACATTGTCCAGGGTAAAGCCACGTTCTAGCATCAGAAGGAACCCATCCAGGAAGCAGGTCTGCCTGGCTATGGGTCAGGGTGTGCCTTGTGAGGAGGGCCCTGGACTCTGCCCTAGATCAGTGATTCTCAAATCCAAAAACACTCACCTCGAGGGTTTGTTCAAACAGA
Source organism: Mandrillus leucophaeus (assembly GCF_000951045.1). Taxonomy (NCBI): domain Eukaryota; kingdom Metazoa; phylum Chordata; class Mammalia; order Primates; family Cercopithecidae; genus Mandrillus; species Mandrillus leucophaeus. Next base: position 153,759 of record NW_012102588.1, read on the forward strand.
TTGCTGGGTCCAACCACCAGAGTTTCTGATTCAGTAGGTCAGAGGTGAGGCGCTGAATTTCTACCAAGTCCCCTGCAGTGCTGATGCCACTGATGTAGAGACTGCACTTGAGATCCACTGAGGTTGAGATGGTGGGGTGGGGCTAGGTATGGATGCACAGAATAAACCGTGCTGGCCAGCGTGGTGGCCTATAATCCCAGCACTTTGGGAGTCCCAGACAGGTGGATCACTTGAGGCCAGCAATTCCAGGCCAGCCTAGGCGATATGGCAAAACCCCGCTTCTACAAAAAATACAAAAAAAAAAAAAAAATTAGTGAGACTGTCTCAAAACAAACAAACAAAAACACCAAAACAGCACTATTCCTCACCTTCCTTCTCTATAGGCCTCAGGGTCTGATCACTGAGCTTCCATCACTTCCCTATGTTCTTTTCACCACAATTTTACTGCTGTGGCAACTTCTAACCCTAACAAGTTGTTAAAAGAGCTGCAGCTCTTGAAAATTGTGCTGGAGTGGAGATAGAGGAGAGGAATCATTGCCTAAAATTTTCCCCAAGAGCTGGGTGCAACGGTTCATGCCTGTAATCTCAGAACTTTGGGAGGCTTAGGTGGAAGGATTGCTTGAGCCCAGAATTCAAGGTCAGCCTGGACAACATACTGAGACCCCAATGCTACAAAAATATTTTTAAAATCTAGCCAGGTGCAGTGGTTGGAGCCTGTAGTCCCAGCTACTTGAGAGGTTGAGGTGGGAGGATCCCTTGAACTCAAGAGTTTGAGGCTACAGTGAGCTGTGATTGCACCACTGCACTCTAGCCTGGGTGATCGACACCATGAAAAAAAAAAAA